>NW_023994432.1:82500-250000 GCF_015586225.1 Lucilia sericata | reverse complement strand
TTCTATTCATGCTCTTGAGATTCACAAAGCCGAATTAATGTCCACTTGGATTCGTGTCAAGTCCGCTTATGAAAAGTTTCTTTCAGACGAAGACAATGAAGCGGACACTGACGACGAACAATCCGATGGTTTAGAGGCACTTAAAAGAAAATACAAATAATATACATAATACAAATAATACATAACATAGACATTGATAGTTGGGATCCAATTTTCGTGTTCCTTTGCTCCAACAAGCTCCCTGATTCTACTTTAACACTTTGGGAGCAAGGCTTAAAAGATAAGTCGTCGATTCCTAAGTGGTCGGATTTCGATGAATTTCTAACAAATCGTTACCGAACTTTGGAATCAGTTTCCGAAATCCGTTCCACTAATTCAATGCCGTTAGAATCCAAACCAAAAATGCCAAATATTTCCTCCAACGTTTCCAACAGTTCTTATCGTACTTCAGGCCCGAAATGTCAGTTGTGTCCCAACGAATTTCATCCGATACGCAAATGTCCAACATTTTTGCAAATGGATTACTCCCAGCGCTTTGATGAGATCAAGAAGTTAAGTTTGTGCAATAATTGTTTCTCCAAGACACATTCAGTTCAGAATTGCAGTAATCCTACTAATTGTTTCCGATGCAACAAAAGGGACAACACTTTACTCCATAGAGATTCTGAAACTTCCACAGACCCATCTGCCCCCGGTACAATTTAGATCCAAATGTAGAATCATATGTCACTCATTCTTATTCCATTACAATACAGTCCACTAGTTCCTGAGCTGACATGGTTCAATCCTGCTTTTCAACAAATTCCAAAGACGTTTTATTGGGGACAGCCATGGTTGAAATCCGTCACTTAGATAAAAGATTCAAGGCTAGAGCTTTAATTGATTCTGGATCAGAAGGCTCATTTATTTCCGAAAACCTTTTTAATCTCCTAAGGTTGCCTTCTACCCGTACAATTGCAAACATTTCCGGTCTGAATGAATCAATATCTGAGTGTTCATTCGTACTGAATTCTCTTATTGATCCTAATATACAGTTGTTCATAACGGCTTTAGTGGTTCCACAGTTATCCGGAAATCTTCCATCTAAAACACTTGATCGTTGTTTATTTTCCAATCTCCCTCCTATAAAACTGGCAGATCCACAATTCCACAAAAGTTCAACTATAGATCTGTTAATTGGCGCTGACTTCTTTCCAACAATTATGCTACCTAGCGTTTTACAAAATGTTTGTGGCTCATTACTGGCCCATCAAACTGTTTTTGGCTGGATCCTTACCGGACCCTTATCCAATACTACTAAGCCAACTCGTTCTTTAAAATCCAATTTTTGTCAAGTGTCTTACTGTGAAAACATGTCTAGTCACTGGGAGCTAGTAAATAATCCGAATGCTAAATTACGCGACGATCAATCCTTGAAGTCTACCAAAAATAGTGATAGAGATTCTCTATCACTATTGAATATAGAAAAGTTTCAAGATAGTTTCTTATCGATATTCCCATACAATAAGGATTATCTACTCCAGATAACATATTTGAAATCCATCTTTAAAAGTTTACTTGAAGAATATTTAGATTTGAAACATCTGCTCAAAACTTCTCCTCCATATTTTTTTAAAGTTGATTCCTATTTGCTGTACTGTGGTATTGTAAAATTGAATAGCTGTAATCGAATTTGTTCAAATAGTACCTTTAAGGCTACTCAGATTTTACACCATAGTTTAAAAGCTTTTATCCTAAAGTGTTTATCCAAGTATGCGGTTGTCCAAAAGATGGATCGACAACTCCTGGTCGATCCGAAGCATACTAAGTTCCATATATCCTTATTCCGATACAGTGTAAACGTAATTGTCCATAATTATGATTATCTGATCCATTATAGTCCAGACGTGATTATCCACAATTACGATATTATTAAAGTGACGTCTTACCTAGCTTTTCGGACTTTATTCCAATGGGCCGATTACATAGATGCTATTTATCCAAAAGTTCATCTCATATATCATACTTACTTGCCTACCGATGGCTACCTAATCCAAGAAATGAAAGTATTCCAAATCAAGCGTATAATAGCAGGATTTTCGATGACGATGGGGAACAAAACTTTGGGCATCCAATCTCAACACCATTTCTACGGAGAATTCCTAATATGTAAAAACTACAGCACCACGATGAAGATAATAGTTTTCTGGAAGAAAGCTTTATCCCCAGTTGTATTTCAACCAGACATCCAGGAACAGATTAACTGGGTCCTTTTACCAATGGCGAAATCATTAAATCGGTGGCCTAATGACAAATCCAATTGCAGGACTTATGAAATCCGAATTCCTGGTCTAGCCTGTATTCTTAACGCTAAAATCCTACTCCTTGGGTTTTGCTATGCTTTAGAAAAGACATATGCAGCCGCGTTAAACTTCCGAATAGCTAACGGTTCTAAGATTTCCAGTCACTTTATTTCCTCCAAAGTTGAAGAAACAGTTCTACATGCAATATTCCATTTTGCATATTTTCCAATGTTTAAAGTTCCAGAACTGTATTCCAACTTCATCCAAGCACATCGTATATCCATTTCATTTATCCATATTTATATTCCAATGTTCACGACACAAACCACTCTAATTTCAGATTTCCAATGCACTTAGTAGTAAGCAACATGAAAACAAACAAACCTGAATTTATTCCTAACTTAATATATTGAATTCCATAATATTATATGTTTTGTTCCTTTCAAAATTAATATTATATTTTCAAATTCCATTTTTTATTTTTTAGTATGATTTAAAATCCTGTATTACTGATACTATACCTAAGCAATATTTCATTCCTTTCTCGTAGCAAAAATAAGTATTTATGACTTTCTTCCTCCATTTTTCTACATGTATACTGCAAGGCGGGCGGTAATGTTTACGCCAAAAAACAACATATAGCTATTTTCATTGATTTCCTATTTTTCCCTGCAAACCCTAATTAATTATTACATATACAAATGCTGATTTCTATGTGTTGCAGTATACAATTACTTGTCATAATGTTCTAAAAGAAATGTCATAGTTCATAAATGTTATAAATGCTTATTTGCGCTCAGATCAAATTCTAACTCCTAACAATACAGTCCACCTATCCTTGGTAAGAAATCCTTTGTCCAACAGTTTAATAAATATACATAGAAAAAATCCTAATTCTATTGTTTTATTTCTTTTCCTTTTCTTTCATTTATTAAATTGTACTGAGTACAAAATCCTTGGGATTTTGTTTCGGCTCAGAGAGTTCAGCATATTTTCCTTTTCTCCAGCCTTTTCCCTCTTACTTAAGAGATTCACCCAAACAACTTTCACGGTAATATTTCTGTGCGTATGAGCAATATTCATTCCAAATTTTATATGGATATCTTAATTTAGTAATGAGTTATGCGCGTTTAAGTGATTTTCGGGAGGGGACCTTGTATGGAAGCTATGTCCAATTATGGAGCGATCCAGAAAATTTTTTCTTTCAATGAATTTTATTGACATAAAGCTACGTTCACACCTGAAAAATAGTTGGTCCAAATATTTGTAATAAAATATTTTTGAAGTTGCGTCAAACAAACGCAATATTAATTTCAGTCTCAGACTTGAACAAATATTTGATGGTATAGTTTTATCAAACAGTGCAAAAATAATTTGATTCAAACATACACATGTTTTACAGCCACAGTATATCGTATAATTTTATACAAGAAAAAACCAATTTACCAATTTGTTTTAATTTTAACTAATTTTATTAGGTTTAAAATTAAATTTATATAATAAAAGAGTATAATATTAACATATAACACGATTGAAAAAACTTTGTTTGTCGAATCTGAACATAAAATATTTCATGTTAACAAACAGCAATGCGGATGATTTTCATAAAACAAATTGATTTGCTGGCAAATAAATATTTTTTCATTGTTTCATCAATGTGAACACCAAAAGTCAAATAATTTACATCATTTTTGGCAAAATAATTATTTGATCTTGCAAACCAAATGTAAGATCAAACAGCGTCAAATAACAGCTGTTCTTTGTTTATGTTCTGAAAAAGAGTGTTATCACCTCATACAAAAATGTAAATAGTTGCTAAAATGACTGGTTTTATTTTATTTTTTATAAAATAGATATCTGAGACAAAGTAGTTGTGACATTTAATAGAAATTTAAGCAATTGCGTAAATTAAAGATAATAATTATATTTGTTGTTTATTTTGTTATTAATTGGTTGACAACAACATACTATATATAGGGTAATTTCAAAAATTTTCGAACAAAAAAGTTGGATTTTCAATTTTTTTCAACAAGTATTAAATTTCACGTATATTTTCTTAATTATTTATCCGATTTCAATCGTTTAGTCCCCAATATTTTATTTAAAATATTACATTTTTAACGTGAGGATGATGACATCAAACAACGTCCTTTAGTCAAGGATATCTCTAAAAAAATTTACCTTCCATTTTCTTTATTCCTTCACATAAGATTGCTTATTGTGTACTCAACAATATATAAGTATAGAAATTTTGGAGAATTTCAAATTCCGTATTTACATGAAGAATTTCATCGAAATCGGAGAGGGTAAAGTACAAAACCTGCTCGAAATTTTTTGAAATGCCCCTCTAGTTTATAGTCTAGTCTATTCTATAGTCTAGTGACTAGACTATAGAATAGACTATAGACAAGACTATAGACTAGACTTTAGACTAGACTCTAGTCTATAGTCTAGTCTAAAGTCTAGTCTATAGTCTTGTCTATAGTCTTGTCTGTACTCTACTTTATAGTCTAGACTATATATATATATATATAGACTAGACTATATACTACACCATTTCAAGGTTAAATTGAGAAAATCCAAATTTGTATTGCGAAAAACCAAAATGAATTTCAGAAATCCAATTTAATGTTGAGACATAACAAAATTAAATTTAGGAATCAAAATTAATATTAAGAAAAAAAAATTGAAATTTGAAATTTCAACTCAATATTGAGAAAAAACCAATTGATATTGAGAAATCGAAATTAATATTGAGACAATACAAATTGAAATTGATAAAATACAAAATGATATTACGAAAACCTAAATTAATATTGGTAATAATAATTTTGTATTGAAATTTATAACATTTTAAATACATATCCTATTTAAAAGATTTATAAAAAAAAGTATTTTCGTATAATTTCATACAAATTTTAAATATCTCATTATCATTTATTAATTTCTCAATTTTAATTTGTAATTTCTTAATATAATGTTGGAATTCTGAATTTCAATTAGTGTTTTCTCGATGTTAATTTGCATTTCTTAATTTAATTTTATTATTTCTCAATATTAATTTGGACTTCCCATTTTCAAATAAGTTTTTCTCAATATTAATTTAAATTTCTGAACTTTAATTTGTATTTTCCAAATTTTAATTTGTAATTCTCAATATGAATTTGTATTTTCTCAATTTAAACTTAAAATGGTGTAGTATATAGTCTAATCTATAGTCTACACCATTTTTAAGTGAAATTGAGAACATTACGTATTAAATCGAGAAAAATCCACATGAAATTGAGAATTTCCATTTCAAATCAAGAAAATTCCAATTAAAATTGTGATTTTCAATTTGAAATTGAGAAAATTCTGAATCAAATTTAGAATTTTAATTTAAAATTGGGAAAAATCCAAATAAAATTGAGAATTTTACGTTGATGTTGAGAAAATTCTAAATTAAATTGAGAGAATTCTAAATAAAATTAAGAATTTCCATTTTATATTGAGAAAATTTCAATTAAATTTGAGGTCTTCAGTTTCAAATTGAGAATATTCTAAATGAAAATGCGAATTTCCATTTGAAATTTAGAAAAGTACAATTGAAATGGAGTATTTTGAATTGAAATTGAGAAAATTCCTATTGAATTTGGGGAACTTTCAAATGAAATTGAGAAAATTCCAAATGATTTTCAGAAAATTTTTAATTTGCAAATAAATATATATGTACATATATAGGTTAGGTTAGGTTGTTGAGGCAGTCGGTCCTTCGACCGACTCACTTGGGTCCTTATGGTCCCGTTGTGATACCCTATAGCGGATCCTACGAGAGGAAAACCAAAACCTATGGGACATTACATGTCCGTGTTCGATATGGTATTAAACCAGCCTGAGGCACGAATGAACGATTCTATCTTATATACGTCAATATTTGATAGAGCCGCAAGTTCATGCAGTATTGGACTGCCTAGAAACTCAGTCCTGATATTTGCTAGGGCGGGGCAGAGACAGAGGAAGTGTTCCACAGTTTCCTCTTCATCCTCGCTCTGACAGCTCCTGCAGAAATCATTGTATGGAAGAATTAATCTTCTTGCATGCGCACCTATAGTACAGTGCCCTGTTAGGATGGATACCAATATACGTAATCTCATCCTTGAAAGCCCCATCAAGCAAAAAGACCTTCGTTCATCATAGAGAGGCCAGGTCATTCTTGATATAGAGCAATAGGTCAGTGATGACCATCTGGTCTGCGCAGACCCATATAGTTCATGCTGAATAAAGGCCTTACAGCATGAAAGCGGAATACCAACCAGTGTGTCAGTATCCCATGTGTTGAGGCGTGAACCGGCTTTTGCTAGTTCGTCCGCTTTTCTATTTCCGGGAATATTAGAGTGACCCGGTACCCAGAGTAGCTCCAGGCACGAATGGTTCGCCATCTCGTCAAGAGACACCCGACATTCGCGAACCAGTCTGGATGTCGTATAGACACCAGATAGAGATTTAATGGCAGGTTTACTGTCAGTACAGATTCGGATATTACCGTTGCATATCCTATAGTACCTCATCCAGTTAACCGCTCTTTTTATGGCTGAGATTTCAGCCTGTATGACGCTGCAGTAGTCATTCAGCCTAAAACATACCGCTTTGTTTAAGCGGGGGATAAAGAAACCACCACCCACGCCTTTAGTGGACTTAGATCCATCAGTAAAGATGTCAAGTGTTTCACCTTCTGAGAAGGATGGTTCGTTTGACATCTTAACTGTGAATTTTTTGTCCGGAAGGGTCGTGGGAGAGCAGTAATCGATATTCTCGGGGATGTAACTCGTGCACCCCAGGATAGAAGCGTGACCATATCGGTTTGGCTTCCATATTCCGGCAGCATGAAGTCTGACTGCCGAGTTTAATGCCAGTTGCCTGGCCATCAGATCGGCAGGCAACCAGTGCATTAGTGTAAACAACGCCTGCGATGGCGTACTTCTAGTCGCACCAGTGATCATTAGTGCTGAAGCTCGCATTATTCCCTCAGTATGGTTGCAATAGGTGGATTTTTCCAAAGCTTTCCACCAGACAAGCGCACCATACATCAGAATAGGCTTTATAACCATGTCGAAAATCCATTTTGCAGACTTGGGACTAATTCCCCAGTTCTTACCAATGGCCTTCCTACATGCGTACATCGCGATAGATGCCTTAGAGGCTCTCGCTTTGATATTAAGATTCCATAGTAGTTTAGAATCAAGGATGATACCTAAGTATTTTGCACTGTCGGAGAGTTTAAGCTCCACCCCATTCAGGCGAGGAAGAGGGAAGGAAGGAATCTTGTATCTATTAGAGAATAGAACAAGTTCGGTCTTCCCAGGATTAACACTGAGACCACTGTTGTAGCTCCAACGACTCAGTCGGCTCAGTGATTGTTGTAGGCATTGTGAGATAGTGGTCAGATGCTTGCCAGAGACAGCAACCGCCACGTCATCCGCATATGCAATAGTCTTGCACTTCATAGAATCGAGTTCCATGAGCAGTGGGTTAATTGCAATATTCCATAGGAGAGGTGATAAGACCCCTCCTTGTGGAGTACCGCGCTTCGCCATTCTGTAAACAGTGGCATTTCCCATTGTAGAAATTATGACTCGATTCGTCAAAAGCCTACTAATGAATTGGGTGATCGGCTGGGTAACACCCAGCCTAGTCAGTTCCAATAAAATTGAATCTGGTAGTACATTATTAAAGGCCCCTTCAATATCAAGGAAGGCCACTAATGCATATTCCCTGTGCTCGAGGGATTTTTCTATAAAACCTACGAGCGAGTGGAGGGCAGTTTCAACAGATCTGCCCTTCATATAGGCATGTTGAGATGCAGATAAACGGTCGGGATCGATCGTACTCCTAATATGCAGGTCGATAATCCTTTCCAAGGTTTTCAGGAGAAAGGATGACAGACTAATTGGCCTGAAATCTTTCGGTTTTGTATGAGAGGCCTTACCCCCTTTGGGGATAAAGACCACATTACATCTGGTCCAAGATTCAGGAATGTAGGACCATTCTAGGCAGGCCGAGTAGATTCTAGTCAGCCAGGGGATTATGATATCCTCGTTGTGCTGAAGATCAGCAGGTATTATGCCATCAGGACCCGGTGATTTATACGGGTCAAAACTCTCGAGGGCCCATTTTAGCTTTTCCTCATTAATGAGATTGTCTGCCTCCATGTGCGTATCAGAGAGTTCATCGGAAAACTCCATCGTGAGAGGCGAGTTTCCAGGAAAGTGGGCGTCAAGGAGAACTTCTAGGGTTTCCTTTCCGCAAGTTGTCCATGTGCCACAGTCCTTTTGGATGTAGCTAGGAACAACCGTCGAAGTAGACAATATTTTCCGCAAGCGGCTTGTCTCAGAAGATCCTTCCACGCCGCTACAGAAGGATATCCAAGACTTGCGTTTTGCATTTCTGACCAGGTTTTTGAACCTGTTCACTGAGGCTTTATATTCCGACCAGTTTCCTAGTCGCTTGGCCTCGTTAAACAATCTGCGACACGCTTTACGAGTGTCTGCTATTTCAGAGGACCACCATGGTGGTTTACTCTTGCCTTTACAGACCTTTGGTCTGCAAGATTCCGAGATTGCCCTGTCGAACGCATTTGTAAGTGCGTTAGTCGCATTCTCAATATCAGTCCGATTCTGTATGTTCGGTAGTTGCCAAAGAAGGTTGGATAAGATCTCATGTTGTCTTGTCCAATCCGTTCTTTTCCTATTTCGAATAGGCATAGCCTTCGTTTCCCTGACCTCTATTATAAAGTCAATATACATGTGATCAGAAAAGGAGCAGTCTTTTGAAACCCTCCATTCCCTGATCATATTAAAGTGCTTAGAACTAACTAGCGTAATGTCCAAAACCTCCCTTCTGTTTATCACCACGAAGGTAGGTTCCGAGCCTGTATTTACTACATCAATACCATTGCAGAGAATAAAGTTAAAAATCGACTCACCCCTTGCGTTGGTATCCGAGCTGCCCCATATAGCATGGTGTGCGTTGGCGTCAGCCCCAATTATTATCGGCAAATTTTCATTATTTGCCCTGGTTATAATATCGCGAACCTTTTTGTTTGGCGGTGGTTCGCAGTGGTCATGGGCCATGTAGCTGGATACCACTAAAAGGGTACCCGAACCTGTCTCCCAGGCCGCTACAACTGTGTCTTCATCGCTGAAATCAGAGAGAATGAAGACTTTTAGATCGCTTTTGGCAAGTATACATGATCTAATCCTACCTGTACCATTCATGTATAAAAGCTTGTAGCCTTTGATACTAAGTCCGCAAACCCTTTCACGGTGGATCCAGGGCTCCTGGACCAGTATAAGCTCCTCCCCTCTCTCTGCCATCCGGAGGAGCAGGGCAGCCGAAGCTGCTTTGGAATGGTGAAGGTTAATTTGCGTGACCTTCACCATCCTTCTTCTTCGAGACGTGTATAACGGTGACGTTGACGTCCTCTTGATCGGATTTCAGGAGGTCGTCCTCGTCAACCGTTTCGTCGCCGTCGGCTGTCACTTCAACCCCCTCGAAGAACTCACCAACCAGTTGTGAATTGGTTGTAGAGTCCTCCTCGGCGATTGAACTGGCAGCCTCGTCGCACGACATCTCTTCCGGAGCCGGATCCTCGCCATTTTGTACAGTTTTATCCTTATCGTCACCCCGGTAGACACGGAGAAAGATCGACTCAAAGCCGTAGTAGACCTTTCCTCGTCTCTCCCGAAGCGGCGCTAAGGACTCCCTGTTCATAATGACGGTGATCCTTCTGGAGTGTCCTTCAGATTCGGATACCCTGACTACCTTCCAGTCATGTGTGGGGATTTCAGGGTTACCGATCTTCAGGAGCTCCAATATCTCCTCTGGCTTCGCTGGTTCGTCGGGAACTAGGGCAGTGGACCTAGGCCGGCGTGGTATCTCGTCAACAGAGACCACATCCAGCTTCGCTCCATCCCACAGGCCATCCAAAAGAGCTATCGCCAGCTTAAGTAGCTGAGCAGAACGCTCATTTGAGCAGGCCATTAGCTTTACCCGACCACGGTACCAACCAGCATCATCGCACTGAGGGGGGGGGACCTGGGTTCTCCTTGAGAACTCGCCAGAACACTCCCATCAGCTTTCTACGCACCATATCTCAGTTTGCATGAGATATGGAGCAGTCAGAATCCGCACGGTCGATGATGGCACGTACGAGGTGACCCTTGGCTACCTCGCTGAAGGACCTATCAAACGACCTGTGCTGCTTCAATTTCTTTGACTCGGGCTGTTGCGACTGACCTTGTGTCTCCTCCTCCGAACGTTGCCGTTTAGGCGCGTCTTTCGACGTGAGGGGGAGAATTTGTTGGTCAGCCAAGACGGATTTAGCCCAGTTAAGCGATGACAAGTCATCGGAAGAGAGGGACTCGGCAGGCTCTTTACCTAACCGGTCAATAATTTTCTCGGCGGCGCGCCGTTTAATGAAGGCCCTTCTTGCAGGTGTAACGTGCCTTGAGGGTTTGCTATCGCCCGGTTGGACTGGAGGCACAGCTGGGGAACCCGAAATCGAGTTCGCAGTTCCTTCACTGGCGGGGGGAGGTGTAGCTATGGTACCCGAAATCTGGTTCGCAGTACTATTGCTCACGACAGGCACTGGGTTAACTGCCTTGGCAGCACCCGAAGCAGGGGAATTGGCCGAGTTTTCATCGGTCAGGGCCTGGGCAGCCTTTGAAGTACTTGGGGTGAGAGACAGAGGTACTTCGCCACCATTTTTGGTGCAACCCTTTTTAGGGGGTGCTTTATTTTGGCAGATTTTGGATTTGGGTTTCCCCTCCTCCTTTCCTGCCGGTTTTTGGTTGCCGGTAGCTCGCGGATTAGTCTGGCCCGGTGTCGCCGCCAGACTAGCCCGGATCTCAGTAGCATTCGATTCACCGCGACCTGAAATCGCCGCCGCGGGAATAGGTTCTCCGGAGATTGTAAGGCCCCCGACCGGATACATGGGGCACGTCTTTTTTTCGGACATTTGGACATTTTAAGGTTTGCATTTTATACTTACTGCCAAGTTTAAGAAAGCTGCCTCGCCACGTGGAGAAGACAGACCACCAAGCCGCCCAATATGGGAAAAACAGACGCTGGTGGATTTGACGGACGTTCTAAAGGACAGGGTCCAAAAGGACCAAAAAGAACGGACCGGTACTACCGGGTGCCCTCTCAGCCACGAAAAGGGAAAAACACCCGGCAGACCCAAGATATCTGATAGCCGCCCCAAAGGGGAAAAACAGACGCTATCAGATTTGGGGGGGGTAGTTCTTAGTAAGTGCTCGCCATGAGCCCCTCTGGTGTGGGTGTCCCTATCCAGCACGGCCTGCATGGGTCATTACACTTAAGCCTTCGCATCGCGTCAAGATGACTACCCTTCGCGAAGGAATGTATATATGTATATACATATATATGTATGTAATGCAATACATGAATGTTCCGTGAAAGCTTAAAATTTGAAAATTTTGACAATCATTTCAAAAAATTCTGCGAAACTTTTTATACTTTTTACTGGGATCTGAACTTTTAACCTAATCAGCGGGAAATTCAGACCACATTTTAATATTTTTCTTTGACGTATTCAGACTACCAACACATATCGCTTCAGTGATATTCTTACATAGTATTCATGATAAACCAGCCATTGTTCCTCGACAATCTGTGGATTAACATTGGAATTTCTTTATTATTTGTTTTTTAAAATGTGTTATATAAATAAAAGGTTCTCAAATTTATTTGAAATTTTCTTAATTTCATTTAAAATTTTCTCAATTTCATTTGAAACTTTCCCAATTTTAATTGGAGTTTTCTCAATTTAAATTCCAAAATTCTCAATGTGGGGAGCTTGAAGCCCCACATGAATCAATTAGAAAAATTCGTATATCTGAGAAACTATTAGAGCTAGAATCTTAAAATTTTACATGAAGAACTTTGAAATTCATGTGAACATTTAGAGCATAAGGGGCGGACTTTTAATGGGTGGCTTGGCACAACATATATAGATTAAATACACGATTTCGTGCATCTTGGAAATTCTTCTATTATTCAAATTTTTTATAGATAGATAGAAATTGGCGATAGATAGAAACTGGCGAACTCGCAATAGTTTGCTTGACATCTCTCATATGTAACGTATTATAAATCTGGAAAACTATTGTAGTTAGAATCTTCAAAATCGTTAAGTGGGATTTTTATACCCTCCACCACCATCAGTGGTGATAGAGGGTATATATAAGTTTGTCATTCCGTGTGTAACACCAAAAAATATTCATCTGAGACCCAACAATGTATATATATTCTGGGTCTTTTTGAAATTCTGATTCGATTTAGCTATGTCCGTCTGTCTGTCTGTCTGTCTGTCTGGTTAAAACACGCTCACGTTAAAAATAAGCAAATGAAATCAACCAAATTCACTGAGAATATTAATTGTTTTCCTAAGCAGTTTGGTATTGAAAATCAGCAAAGTCGGTTCACAACGTAAAAAGTTATGAGTAAAAATTTCAGACTACCTAAAAAAAATTAAGTTTTTTCCCTAATTCATGAGTAGTTTTCTCAGAAACTACCAAAGATAATTCGAAAAATTTTGTCACAGTTTCTTTTTTCCACCTATAGATTATTTATGTTTAAAATTGTAACAATCGATCCAAAATTTCCCATAGCCCCCATACAAAGGTACATATTCCCGGAAATTAATTTATCGTTAATAACTTCCTGAAATATATCGGCATCAACACTAAATTTTGTACATATTGACATTATATGAACAGGAATCAAAACTACGGACTTAGATCTGTATCGGTCCACAATTGGTCATAGTTCCCATATAAGGTCCGCTTTCGAAAATCACTTAAATGAACATATTTTATTGATAAATAAAGCTATCGGGAAAAAATTCGACATGAATATGTTTTGTATATACATAAATCATTCTAAGGATTTTTTTTCCGGATCGGTCCATAATTGGTCATAGCTCCCATATAAGGTTCACATCCGAAAATCACTTAAACGACCATAATTCATAGATAAATAAAGCTATCTGGATAAAATTCGACATGAATGTGTTTTGTGTGTATATGAATTACTCTAGGAAATTTGTTCCGGATCGGTCCATAATCGGTCATAGCTCCCATATAAGGTCCACATTCGAAAATCACTCAAATGCGCATAATTCATTGATTAATAAAGTTTTCATGGTAGAACTCGAGGTGAATATGTTCTGTATATAGATATAAATCAATTAGAGAAATTTTTTCCGGATCAGTCCGCAATTGGTACTAGCTCCCATATAAGGTCCACATCTTAAAATCACTCAAATGCGCATAATTATTGATAAATAAAGCTATCAGGGTAAAACTCGACGTGAATTTGTTTTGTGTATAATCATCCGTGAACATTTTCCACATCGGTCCATAATTGGTTACATTCCATATAAGGAATTTTTTCAGCATCGTTCCATATCTAGCTCCCTTATAAGGTTCACTTCTGAAAACCACTTAATGCCACATAATTTATTATTAAACTCGACATGAGTATGTTCTGTGCATAGATAAATCATTTTGATTATTATACCCTCCACCACCATCAGTGGTGATAGAGGGTTTATATAAGTTTGACATTCCGTGTGTAACACCAAGAAATAGTCATCTGAGACCCAACAAAGTATATATATTCTGGGTCCTTATGAAATTCTGAGTCGATTTAGCTATGCCAATCTGTCTGTCTGTCTGTGTAAAACACGCTCACGTTAAAACGAAGCAAGATAATTTAACCAAATTCACCCAAAATATTCACTATTATCCGGTACAGTTTGGTATTGAAAATGAGCAATCGGTTCACATCGAGAAAAGTTATGAATCAGAATTTAAAACAACTCCGAAAAAATAAGCATTTTTTACACATTCTGATGCAATTTTCTCAAAAACTATGCAAGATAATTTTATGAAAGTCATCATATATTCGTTTCTACACAATATCTTGATTCTTGCTGATAATTGCCAGAATCGGTCCATAATTTCATATACCTCCCTTTCAAAAGTACATATTCCCGGAAAATTAGTTTTTTGTTAACCCATTAATGCCCACGACGATCTACGTAAGGTAGAAATGTGAAATTTGGATATGACAGTTTACTTGTGTATAAAAACCGATTTCAATTAAAAAATTTTTCTATCTTGCCTTGTTTGGATTTTAGAAGACGTTACGTATACGTAACAGTGGGCATTACCCACGAATTTTTGTCTCTTAATTATTTTAAGTAAAAGTTACATATTTTTACAAAAAAATCGTAGAAAACTGGTTAATTATTAAATTTTAAGCTTGGATTAGCTAATTTGGTGTATCATACAAAATTTTCTCATATAAAATAAAAAATTATTTAAAGTATAAAATTTTAATTTGTGAAATTTTGTAATTTCTGTAATGTCAATTAATGAATTTAAAGAAATTTGTATATTTTCTTGCAGCAACAGATATATTGACTAACGTTACACATTTTGCATACATTTACCAAAGGTCCTTGGCGCTAGTATCCTTGCAATTTCCCTAATAACCCAAGAAAATGGTCATAATTTTCAACTCATGTTTAATTTTTAAGGATAATTGCATTTATATTCCGATTTTCTAGTAAAAATATATATTTAAGATTCGCCAACTGTGCCTTGAACAAGTTCTAATGCGGTCAAATGGCATATCCTTTACAGAAATTCTTAAAAAATTTAAAATATCCACTAAAGGACGATTTAATAGAAACATTTACATTAAAAATATATTGCTTGTCATCAAATATCAATATTTCAAGAAAATATATTGTTTTTTATTACGTTAAAAACCCATTCCTCTGATAAAAAACTATTTTTGAGGCAGATTTCATAAAAAAGTAAGCAAGTTGTTTATTATTTATATCGTATGTAGAGTGGGACAAAAAGTACTGAGAACTGCCCACTGTTACATATACGTAACACCTTTATTATCCTCTTTCTAAGTCTCCGCAAGGACATGGTATATATTTATAAACAATTAGATAATAAACATTAATTACTTCTTTATAAGTTTACGTCAGAAACTTTTTTTAAAAACTAACTACATAGAAGTTAGAACATTCTAAGAATTCATTCCACGAAAAATACGACTTTTTGCAGGTTTACGAAATAGGCACTTTACAAAATAACCCAAAAATACAATTCTATAGTCAAAAATTACTCAAATTCGATTTATAATCGTTAAGAACATGTTAAGTTAACCTATCCATCAGAAAAAAGTAACTTTGCATTTTCCATTTTTGTGCATTTCGAGTCCAAATTTGAATTAATTTGCGTTACGTATATGTAACTGTGGGCATTAATGGGTTAATAACTTCCGTCAGAATGTTGATATCTTCATAAAACTTTTACAACTTAAAATCTTATGTCAATAGAATTCATTGAGAGCAAAAATTGCTCCTAAATCACTTAAACGCTCATAACTCATTACTAAATTAAGATATCCATATAAAATTTGGTACAAGTATTGCCCTCATATATAGAAATATTACTATGAAATTTTTTTCCGATCGGTCCATAATTGGTCATAGCTCCCATACAAGGACCCTTCCCGAAAATCACTTAAACGCGCATAACTCATTACTAAATTACAATATCCATATAAAGTTTGGTACAAGTATTGCCCTCATATATAGAAATATTAATATGAAATTTTTTTCCGATCGGTCCATAATTGGTCATAGCTCCCATATGTAATGATCGGTTTAATTAAATTTGCGCCATTTATTTCGATTCACTTTGTTTACATTTGACAAAATCAATTGTTAAATTTTTAGGAAATATTCCTGCATTGTGTTGTTAGGTATATAAACGTGAAGCCAAATGTTCGTTGGGTGCTTAAATGTTCTTTTTGCTAATCGCTGAGTTAATGTATGTTAGCAACATTTCAATGTCAACAGAATTAAAATAAAGCTTTTTGTATATACAATGTTTATCAACATTGTACCTTTCACTAGAGTGTTACTAATGAAGTTAGTTATTAATGAAGGCAAATTATAATTGAGATATTTAATAAAAGGTCAATTAAAATTAAGAAATAAGAGATTTTAATATTCATTATACGAAAGATATTGAAAATAAGTGGAAAATTTTTCTAAATTATTAAATGACGTCAAGTGAACACTATTATCACATTTGATAGACCGATGTCATTGCCAAACCCAATGATCATTGCATTTTTTTTTTTCTCATCATTTAATTAACAAACCTCCTAGATAACTATACGTGTTTGTCATTACACTCTTATTTATATAAAGTTTCGTTCTAGAGAAAAATACAAGACTCTGCCATTTTAAATTTGGTTCCACACCTAGAAGTTTCTCGGAACATTAAACCTTTGTTAATAATTTATTAGAAACAATTGTCAATCGTATACAAAAATTTGTGCACAAAATAATAATCAAATTGAATTCCAATTAAGATCGAAGTGTAATTCCATAAATTTGGTCCAAAGTTAATACTAAAGTTGTTACCCAAAGTGAATTTGGCGAAGGCAAACCCAAACCTGTAAATCGGCCCATGTGGTTTGGTTATATCATATTTCTATAAGTGAAATTAAAACAGGTAAATATATTGATTTACAAGGGAAATGCTTAAACTGTCCAATTAAGACACTCTTGTTCTGCATATTTACAGAACCATATACACAAAATCTCCTTAAAATCACAATAAATTAGAACGATTTATGTTACCCACATCAGATAATCCAAAAAAACCGAAGAACGCAGATACCCCAAAATCATCATCCTAATCTGTATAGGTTTAACAAGGAAAATTTGGCAAATCCTAAAAAAATAGCCCTTGGGCCGAACAGTGTGTGAATAAAAATACCAACAATTCATCTAACCAACATGCTCACGTTTTACTTTTGCTAAACCTCAAAAGAGTAATTCCAAATCGTGATTCAGTATTACAAACATTTTCAATTTCAATTCATTGTTGTAAAGTACCTAGAAACTCAATTTCTCAAAAACAAAGATTTCATTGTTTCTACAGAATTTCATACAAAAACTGGTGTAAATTTTATTTCAAATGCTTATAAATACTTAAAACTACTTAATATCTGAATATTATAAATATAAGATTCCATCGTTAATAAACTGAAAATTCCATACGGATAGTGTTAGGTTACTACCCACTCATAATGTTACAAATTTGTTAATTTGTTTATTCCCTCTTCCTCTTCTCATTTTTATTACTTAAACCCTAAATTTTAACAAAATACGAAATCAAACACAAAGTAAAATACTGAATATTCCATAGATTAAAACAATTGATCGATAATGATCATTCTATAACCTAAGTATCATCACACCATTCTTTAATTTAAACATTGTAACAAACAATTAAAACAAACACGAAAACATGAGAATTTTGTAAATAATTTAACACTTTAAAAACTTGAGCGTATGAATTAAAATATGTCCATTAATTTGTACTTTAATTAAAAAAAAAAAACTCTAATTTGATTTAATTTATTTTGTTAAGTGTGAGCCTTGGTTAATTCAATCGTAAGCTAAACTTTAAGATAATTAATGTTAGTAAATTTGATGTAATTTTATGTAAACAAGTATTTACAGCATTATCAACCTAAACTGCAGCATGTTCATCGAGCTCTAGGAGGCCTTCCAGATCGTCGAGAAATTACATGTTTGGTGAGTCCCATATTACTGCATACCTCTAATATTGATCATAAATAAAAGTAAATAAATATGTAAGAAAGCAATAATGAGTATCAAATTACATCATAAGCAAGCAACAATGTTGGTGAAAAAGTAAAGTTCTGCTATTATTATCACTAAATATGATTAATCTCATTTAGAAAAGCTTTTGTTTATTAACCATTCTTGTTTTACTTACATATTAAGTTACATACTGTTAGTTAAATCTTTGTGATATGTTTTTTTAACAAATTGAAACTCACGTGTTGCTGTTTACAACTCAACTCAAACTAGTCTTTATTAAAACAATGACTTAAACCTAATATATATGATATAACGGGATCATGCAAAACAAATTGTATAATTAAATATTGTAGCTCTTTAAAAAGAGCAATTATAAAATCTACATAGTTAATAAAGGGGGAAACTGAGTTGTAATACATATCATTCCTTCTCACTTTAGTTCGAATTGTATATACATATGTATTTAAAAAATTTAGTATGCAAGTCTTATTAATATTTTGAATATTTACATACATGTAACATATAGCACAACGAATGATATGAATTAAAACATAGTGAATACAATATAACGAAAAATATTATGATAAATGAAGAATTATATAAATACACATACAACAAACAAGTTAATTATCTTCTTTTTGTCTTTTAATTCTTTCCGATCTTCTTAATTCTATATCTGGACTACAACTTCTCCTTCTTTTCTTCTCTTCCTTATAAGTTAAAATATTTGAGTTATATTTTATAACTTTCCCATAAAATTTTTTAAGTTGATTTACATGCGCTACTCTCTGAGTACCATTAACACTAATATAATACCTTATGTTACTTAATCTTTTTACAATTTTTGCGTTTGTCCATTTACAATAATTATTTAATACATTTCTATACAAAACAATTTCATTTACTTTGTATTCAATAATTTTCTCTTCTATATTACATTTTCTATTTGTTTCGCTCTTTTCAACCTTTATTCTATTTTTTTCTTCTTTTCTGAGCATATTTTTCGGGTTAACAAAGTCTAGTAATGTTTTTGGTTTGAAATTGAAAATAATATGTGCTGGTGCAATTCCTGTTGCTGTTGGTGTTGTTCGATATTTGAGCAAAAAATTGTTTATTTTGAAATCCCAAGGTTTGTGTTTTACTTTCGGATCCAATAAATATTTCTTTAATGAGCTTTTTACAGTCTGTACTGCCCTTTCTGCCGACCCATTAGACTGTGGGTGGTAGGGTGGTGACTTAAGGACCTTAATTCCACTGTTAATACAAAACTCAGTGAACTCCTTTGAACTAAAGGGTGGGCCGTTATCGCTTACTAATTCTGTTGGCAAACCGAAAATGGAGAAAAATGATCTAAGATTTTCGTTCACACTTTTAGCAGTTGTTGACTTCATAATTTTGGCCTCAATCCATTTAGAAAAAGTATCAACTATAACAAGTATAGTTATATTTTCTATTTTACAGAAATCAATATGAATCCTTTCAAAGGGCTTCTCCGGAATTTTCCACGTTGTTAAAATAGGTTTTGGAGCATGCTGATTGAAACTGCAAGCATGACAAGACTTAACATACGTTTCTACATCATAATCGATTCCTGGCCACCAAACATACGTCCTTGCTAACGATTTCATTCTTACAATTCCAATATGTCCACAATGTAATAGCTCAAGTACTTTATTTCTTAAAGTACAGGGTATTACTATTCTTTCTCCATAGAATAAGCACTCATCTTCAGTTGCCAGCGACACTCTTTTATTATAAAATTTATGTAAATACTCGGGCACATTTTTAGGCCAACCATACTGTATGTATTTATATACTTCAGTCAGTTCCTTATCTTTATTCATACAATTTTTAATATCATCCATACTTACTGGCAATTCGTGTGCTATTTGGAAAATATTTATACTATCATTATCATCACCTGTATATTGGGGCATAGGCAAACGGGATAGTGCATCTGCATGACACATTTTCGATCCGCTTTTATATTTTATGTTGTAATTATACGATGATAAAAAAATAGCCCATCTATGTAATCGATTTGAGGTGACTGATGGAAGTTCTTTGTTGATGGAAAATATTTCACGCAATGGTTGATGATCGCTTTCAATAGTAAATTGTAACCCATTAATATATTTGTGAAATTTCCGAACCGAATACACTATTGCCAAGGCCTCACGATGGAGTTGCGAATAATTTTTCTCAGATGGTTTTAATGAGCCGGATACAAACATAACAGGGCGCTCTTTACCATTTACAATGTGGGACAAAACTCCACCTACGCCATAGGGACTAGCGTCACACGATATTATAATTGGTTTAGTAGGGTCATAATGAGTTAAAATTCCAATATTAGTTATTAGTTCCTTACTCTTCTCGAAAATGTATTGATGTTTTTCCGACCACACCCATTTTACATTATTTCTTGTTAAATCATATAGCAAATGTAATTCAGACGACAAATTAGGTACACAATGATTATAGTAATTAATCATTCCCAAATATGATCTTAATTGATTTTTATTCGTAGATGCTGGGGCTTCCAGAACTGCTTTTATTTTTTATTTAGATGGTGAAATACCACTTCTATTGATTGTGTATCCTAAATAATTTATCTCCGTTTCGAAAAATTTACATTTATCAAAATTAATTTTTATATTATATTCCAACAATTTATCTAAAACTGCAGTTAAATTACTTTTACAGTCATATACATCGCTCCCACCAATTAATATATCATCAAAGTATACCTGTACCTTTTCTAATCCTTTTAAAATTTCACATACTATTTTCGAGAAAATCTGAGGGGCTGTTTTTAAACCGTAAACTAAACGGGTGTATTGGTAAAGTCCCTTATGCGTATTTATAGTCAGTATTTCGCGAGATCGATCAGACACTTTTACTTGTAAGTATGCTCCAGTTAGGTCCAATTTGCAAAAATAATTCCAACCTGACAAACTTGCCAAAATGTCATCTACCCTAGGTAATACATAGTGTTCATTTTCTACAAATCTATTCACAGTTCTGCGACAATCAACACATATTCGAATAGAACCGTCACCTTTGTTAACAATGACTATAGGACTTGCCCACTTGCTTCGATTTACAGGAACTAATACGCCTTCTTCACACATTTTATCAAGTTCCGCTTCAACTTTGGTTCTTAATCCAAACGGTACTTGGTGTGCTTTTGCAAATATTGGGTATGATTCCTCTTTTAAAACAATTTCAGCAACATAGTCTTTTATTGTCGAATCATTTCCTTTAGAGAACAGACTATTATATGTATCAAACGAAAAATTAATATTTGTATTGAGTTTTATAGCATTTACATTATTAAATGAGGAAATATTACATCTAGCCAGTTTCTTCCTAAAAGGGGCTTAAATATGTGTTGCGAATTCAACACAACCAATTTCAAATTATGAATTCTTTCCTCAAATTCCACTTCAACAACAACAGAACCAACCACGTCAACATTTTCGCCAGTTACCACTTTAAGATTTTCACATTGTTTTTCTAACTTTAAATTTTTGAAATAACTATTGTAATTTGAAATATGACAAATGGAAACACAAGCTCCTGTATCTATTTCCATTTCGATACGAACACCTTCAATTTTAACAAAAACTAATAACGATTTTGTATAATTACAATCATATAAATTATTTAAATAATCATTACTAGAATAATCACTAACATATTCATCACTACAATAATCTATATGTTTAATCTTATTTCTATTCTTACGTTTTGCATACATATTTTTATTTTCATCTTCTTCATCTCTTCTTTTATGCCAACAGTTTCTCTCGTAATGACCACGCTTTTTACAATAGAAGCACTTTATATCGGACCTGTTGTTGACTTTCCTCTCCTGCGTCTTTGTAGCCTGATAGTCGTCCGCAGTCTGTTTCCTTGCCCCAAGTCGTCCATAGTTAAGCCGGTTTACTTCGCAATTATTTCTCATAAGCTCTATATTGTTGTTTGACATTTCCATCGACAATGCAATTTGACATGCTTTCTCAAAACTTTTTAATCCACTTTCGTTTAATATTTTATTTTGAATATTTTCATTTGTTAGTCCACAAACAAATTTGATCAGGAGAGCTTTTTCCAGAAACAACCCAAAATCGCATTCTTGTGCGAGCTGCTTAAGTTCCACAATATATTCTGAAACTGTTTCTGATGGTTTTTGTTCTCTTTTGAAAAATTTGAAGCACTCTATAATAATGTTCTTTTGGGGTTTAAAATGTGTTTTGAGCAACTTGACTATATCATCATATTTATAATCAGCTTCCGTCTTAGGTGCCAAAAGTGAGCACATTGTTTTGTAGAGTTCTGCTCCTCCAAGACTTATTAAAAACGATATTTTATCCACATCATTTTTAATTTTGTTGAGAGACAACAGATGGTTCAACCGATTAATATAGAGAACAAAATCTTCACCAGCATTATATATTTCTATAGTTCCAACTAAAGCGACTGGGCCTTCTGCCATTATAATTTTTTTTTTTTTTTTTTTTTCACTTTTAATCCTCGTCGCCAATGATATGTTTTTTTAACAAATTGAAACTCACGTGTTGCTGTTTACAACTCAACTCAAACTAGTCTTTATTAAAACAATGACTTAAACCTAATATATATGATATAACGGGATCATGCAAAACAAATTGTATAATTAAATATTGTAGCTCTTTAAAAAGAGCAATTATAAAATCTACATAGTTAATAAAGGGGGAAACTGAGTTGAAATACATATCACTTTGCAACATACCTATTTACATTATTACATCAGGTTTTTTTTTCTGAAACATTTACATTCGTAACCGGTCATAAAACGTAAACGTTTTCGGTTTATATTTCAAATTTATTAAAATTATATTTTGTTAATGAATGCTCTCACTATTTTGTCACCAATTACGTAGTATTATTGTTATTTCTATTGTTGAAAGTTTACTATATAAGCAAGAATTCTATAAAACTTTAAATTTTAAAAATGTTTAGAATATTTTAATTGAATAAATATTTGAATTACTATAATGTCAAGCTGAATATAAAGTTATGTGTTTTCTAGGGTAAAGTGTTAAGTGTTTTTCAAGGGGTTCTAAATAATATTGTTTTTTAGAACACAGGTATTGGGAGGGTACAGAGAACAGCTCTTAAATAACATCTAATAGAGCTGAATTTGAGTATAGTGTTTAAAATATGTTTTGTTATTAGATTTGCTCTTTTTAACTTATGACTATGAACGGGCTTTTGTAGTAATAATTTTATTTTCGTAGTCATTCCGGTCCATTGAGTTTACTTTCTATGAACATCGTTAGAAAAAAATAGGGAGTCTACAATAAAACCATCTGTATATGAACAGGATATTGTTTCAAGGAAGGACAGAACCCCCCTGCCCGATTGTTTGCTAGCTACTACATGGCTCCCGCAGTCCTAAACTTGGCAATCTCTAAGAGTAAATAATTTATTCTGTTACTGAATAGTGGAAGTCGTTTCTTTGTGTACATTACAGATAATATAAAATGGCGCCCAACGTGGGGCCCGGAAGTTAAACAACCCATTGTTTGCTTTTGGTTCCTATTTCCGATTATTGTTAAATTTACTAAATTTCATTAAAATAAAGTTTTCTGAAAAATTGTGTTACAAACTTACATGTCTGGTTGAATAACAAACAACACTTCTCTGGAATTTCGTTAACTTGCGTTTTCTGCGAGTTAAACGACCGATAAGTCAATTGTCTGTCTTTTTAATTAGTTATGTAATTTGTCATATAATTTTTCTGAAATATTTTAGATATTTGTAACAATTTGATTTTTAACTTCTTTATACTGAGGTATCAGCCCTTGAATAAATATTAGGAAAACGGAAAATTTGCGGTTGCGAATATTTGTCCAATTTTTGTTTAAGTTTATAGTGGAAAAGAAAAATCTGGTTTGTCATATTGAAGTTTTAAACATTTTAGTACAAAAATCTCCATAGTCTGGTTTTGTTTTGCCTACATATTTTATTAGTTACAACTATACTTACATTTTACACCTGATTCCAATTATTACCCAAAAAGAAAACACAGTTTATAAAAACTTTATTAAATTATACCATAAAGTGAGAAAATATAAAGTATTATGTTTTCACTTTCGTCAATATACATTTGAAAATTTATGTCAAAACTCTTGTAAGAGTGAACAAGTTGATAAAATTTAATGGAGTAGAAAAATATATATATATATATACATTAGGGTGATCGCCTCGGTTTTTCAACCGGTTTTAAAACCGGTTTTTTCTGCTTTACCAGTGTCGGTTTTTTCTAAATGTTGATTTTTCGAATATCGAATAACCCGGTTTTTTTACTTTTTAAAAACCGGTTTCGAATACTTTTATTTGCTTTGTATTCAAAGATTACTTAAATTAATTTTTGAAGTAGATAATAATACAGCCCGTCTAAATTTTAAAAATATTGGGGTACAGGAACTAGAGTATATTTTTCTAAAGCACCTTTGGTTAAACTTTTTTGATTTTATTAATTAATTAACAAATTTTATTTGTAAAATTGATTGGAATAACTGCTTGATAAAATTTTACCAATCTTAAGATTATATTCCTATAACAACAATTAATTTGCG
The DNA here is from genome assembly GCF_015586225.1 of Lucilia sericata. Lineage (NCBI taxonomy): Eukaryota > Metazoa > Arthropoda > Insecta > Diptera > Calliphoridae > Lucilia > Lucilia sericata. The sequence continues at coordinate 225,356 of NW_023994432.1, read as the reverse complement.
GCTGAAATATTATGGAAGTGTTGGAATGCCTTTGAAAATTGCCTAAGCAGGGATTTTAGAATAAGCTAGTATTACAAAGTTCCTTATGTTTAACAGAAGTGTCCCACTTTTTTCCTAATTTTTTATATTAAAGAAATAATGTAAATCAGACGACTAGATCTAAAGTTATAATCTTTTAAACTGTTAAAAATCAGTTCGGGCCATGTTTTATTAATCAAATTTAAACATAAACGTTAATTTTTTCAAATTAAAATAGATTTTTTATTTATAATGAAAAACCGGTTAACCGGTTTTTTCTGAATTTGAAAAATATCAACCGGTTTTTTTCAAATGTCAACTATTCGAACTATTCGAAAACCGGTTTTTGGAAAATGTCGAATAATCGATCACCCTAATATACATATATACTAAGGAAAATAAAAACTAATTTTTGTATGATAATACGATTATCTTCTATTTCTTTAATTTATTGATAAACTGATACAAACAATGTAGAAGTCACATATAGCAGTAAATATATGTTAAAGAATTTTCTTGCTCATTTTTATTATTTTTTTTTTTTTCAAAGTATCAAAGTAGATAAATTTCTGAAATTGTCAAAATTCTTGTCTTTCATCTTTTTCTAAAATCTACTTCCTTAAACAAGCCAACAATTCAAGAATTGACTCCTTGCGAAGTTCTGAAAAAGTTTACTAAGCCTTAACGAAATTTATTTCAACATCTGCTAATTTCTTAAATTCTTGAATATAACTAATATAGGTTAGATACAGTTGATAATAATTCCTTTCATGTAGACTTGTGAAAAAAAAAAAAATTTTAACCTTTTGAATTAAGCATAAAATTTTATACGATTATTGTTGGAATTAAACTCGAAAGTTTGTATTAGGTTGAAGGGTAATAAATTCTTAAAAAAAATAAGAATTCCCTAAGATTTTTTTTCGTATTTGTTGATAAGTTTTGAGTTGTTCGTAACATCTTTTATACTTTTTTTTTGATTTGAAATGTCACTTTCGAGAACACCTCCTAACGAAGCTGCTGCTTCAGCTTCTATATTACCTGTAAACATGGAATCTGCGCCTATCATTGTTTCAGAGTCTGAGCCCATTTGTCAGATTTGTAATAATTTGATGACAGAAAATGACGATTGTTTAAATATCACAAATTGTAATCATTCGTTTCACCGTTCGTGTATTGAATATTATTTATCCAATAACACCGAATGCCCCATTTGCAAACGTCCATGCGAACTAGTAGATCTGAAGAAAATTAATCCTTTAAATAAACAAAATCCCTCTGTAAAACAGATTCCAGGAAAGCGAGGAAGAGGAGCAATGGCTAAACGCTACAACACTCGTAGCCACGTTAGAAATCTGTTTCAAGAAAGTCAACGTTCTTTACATGAATTCAGTAATGTAGCTAATGACTCCGAAGAAGTTTTTACTCCAGGGCATGTTAATCGTCCAAGTCAAGAAAATTCACCAAACGTTGATAACCCTTCAAATTCTAGACCTTCTAGAAACGCAAGGGCTACTGTAGATTATGAGCAATTAAATAAAATGATTGAAAACAATCTCACTCGTTTACTAACTAATTTAAACCTAATTCCTAATGCTAATAGCCAGCCGCGCACAAATCGTACTGAAAATATTTATTTTGAGAATAGGAATGTAGTAACATCTGCGCAAAATTAGGCAAACAGGGTCAATACATCCTCAGTTTCACATTCTAATGTCGCCAATTATAACATGGACAAGTTAACAGCCATTATCTCCAGCTGGAATATAAAATTTGATGGTTCCCCATCCGGTTTGAATGTAGAGGAATTTCTCTACAGAATTCGATCATTAACTTATGATAATTTTAATGGAGATTTTACTCCCATCGTCAAAAACTTAAATGTTCTCTTAAATGGTAAGGCCAAAGATTGGTATTGGCGATATCGAAAACAGACCGAATCTTTTAATTGGGAAGAATTTTGTGAGGCCATTAAATGCCAATATCGCGACTTTAAATCCTCATTCGACATAAAGGAAGAAATCAGGAATAGAAAGCAGAAAGTTGGCGAAACTTTCGATGTTTTCTACGATTCTATATCCTCTATTATGGATCGATTGCCTTCAACTATGTCAAAGATGGAGTTAATCGAAATCCTTACTCGGAATTTGAGACCTGAAATCCGACAAGATCTGCTCTACGTGCCAGTACATTCCATTTCTCATTTGCGGAAACTGGTACAAATGAGGGAATCATTCTTGAATGACGAACACGTTAGAAAAAACTTGACTTACCGCCCACAAAATCCTCAATTTTCTAGAAGACAGATAGCAGAATTAGATTACTTAGAGGATGAAAATGTCCTCGAACTACCAAATTCCTCGACAAATGAGGTAAACGCATTGCAAGTACAGGACAAGGTAGTACGTTGCTGGAATTGTGACGAATCTGGTCATTATTGGGACGATTGTCTCATGCAACGCACTGTGTTCTGCTACGGCTGTGGAGCCAAGAACACATATAAGCCGCAATGCCCTAAATGTTCTTCGAGAAAGATAAATTTTTCAAAAAACTCGAAAATAGTAGAAACAATGATATCGAATACTCAATAAAAGCACACAATATTGGCAAAATAGATAATACTGAGAAACTGGTAACAAACAACATAAATTTAGACAAAAGTATAAAAATATTGAAGAGAGAAAATGACGAGTTTTATTCCAACTATGAAGATTTGAACTGTAACAAATTAATTTTTCCAAAATGACCGTACCATATAAGGTGGCAAAACTATATGTCGAAACGACGTGAAATTTTTAATTCACCTTCAATTTCCATGATTTCAAAACAAAAGCCCAAACGAAATACCATTAGATTGCGATTATTTTACAAAGAACGTAGGTTGTGTAGAAAGTTTTTGATCTCTGCTATTATTACCAACTCTGCAGATCAACGGTTCTATGCTAAGGTTTCATTCCTAAACTTTCAAGAGTATGGACTCCTGGATACAGGAGCCAATATATCTTGCATAGGTGGTGAGCTTGCTAAGCAAAATTTTTCCAAATTACAAACATTTCATAAATGCCGTTCAGAAGTGAAAACTGCCGATGGTCAGGCTCAACATGTTATAGGTTGGTTAACGGTTGAGATAGAATTTAGAAGTCAGAAACGTACAATTAATCTCTTTATTATCCCATCAATCACTCACAATTTAATCCTTGGTATTGACTTTTGGAATGCCTTCAATTTGATTCCGAATATAGTTGAATCAGTAGATATAATAGATAAGTCTTTGCTATGTTATTGTCCTCCGTCTGCTAATATTAATCATACATCTGAAGTCCAGTCTGTAGAAAAAGTTCAATCTAATGCTACATTAGATGAACCCGATTTTCCTTTAACTCCTGGCCAACGCCAACAATTAGATGCTATAATAGCATTATTCCCCAATTTTGAAAAGCAAGGGTTAGGGAGAACCGGCCTAATTAGGCACGAGATCGACATTGGAGATTCCAAGCCGGTCAAACAGCGGTTCTATCCAGTTTCTCCCGCAGTGGAAAAACTGATGTTTGCAGAAATAGATAGGATGTTGGCATTAGGGGTAATTGAACCTTCTCAATCCCCTTGGAGTTCTCCCATGAGGCTTGTGATCAAGCCTAATAAAGTCCGTCTTTGCCTCGACGCAAGGAAGCTTAATTCCGTCACTAAAAAGGACGCTTATCCGTTGCCGTCAATAGAGGGTATATTTGCAAGGCTTCCAAGGGCCAATATAATATCCAAATTGGATCTCAAGGATGCTTATTGGCAAATCGGCCTAGCCGATAGTGCAAAGCCACTTACAGCGTTCACCGTACCAGGCAGGCCCCTTTATCAATTTGTCGTTATGCCATTTGGGCTCTGTAATGCCCCTTCAACTATGAGCCGTCTGATCGATGAGATAATTCCACCAGAACTTCGACACTCAATGTTTGGTTATCTAGATGACCTGATAATCGTTTCTGCTGACTTTGAAAGCCATTTGTCCTTGCTTGTTCGTGTATCAGAACAGTTTAGAAAGGCGAACCTAACGCTAAATGTTTCGAAAAGCAAGTTTTGCGTAACTCGGGTCCAGTACCTTGGTTACGTGATAGGCAGTGGTGGCATAACTACAGACCCTCAGAAAGTTAGCGCCATAGTTAATTGGCCAATTCCCAAAACAATTAGGCAAGTTAGAGGGTTCTTAGGTCTTGCGGGATGGTACCGAAGGTTCATCCAAAATTTTTCGAGTATAGTCTTCCCCATTACTGAAGTCCTAACAACAAAGAAGAAGTTTTGCTGGTCTCCTGAGGCCCAGAAAGCGTTTGAAACTATAAAAAGTTTGTTAACAACAGCCCCAGTTCTAATAAACCCTGATTTTTCCAAAAAATTCTATCTCCATTGCGATGCCAGTGACATAGGTATAGGGGCAGTCCTCATACAGATGGATGAGGAAGGAAATGAGAGGCCTGTAGCTTTTATGAGTAAAAAATTAAACACTGCTCAAAGAAATTACAGTGTCACCGAGCGTGAGTGCCTGGCAGCCATAGAAGCCATTAAACGTTTCCGGTGCTATCTCGAACTACAGGAATTTGAAATAATTACGGACCATTCGAGTCTCGTCTGGCTCATGAGACAATCTGACGTTACCGGACGACTTGCTCGGTGGGTGTTCAAATTGCAGTCTTTCAAATTTAACATAAGCCATAGGAAAGGCAAGGATAATATTGTGCCGGATGCACTGTCTCGTAGTTGTATTGATGAGGTTTCAGCTCTCACTTTAGCACAACCGGAAGTAGATTTAACTTCATCACATTTTTCAGATCCGGACTATGTTAATTTAAAAGAAAAAATCAGTAGCCAACAATCACAATACCCAGACATCAAAGTTGTAGATAATTATATTTATATTCGCACAGAACATTATAGTGGAGAAGAGAACCAAGAACAAAAGAGTTGGAAATTGTGGATTCCACACCAACTAAGAAAAGATGTGATAAAAAGGGCTCACGGTGGTATGGCCAAAACCATTGAATTGGTTCGTCGACATTTCTATTGGCCTGGTTTAGTAAAAGACATTAGAGAATATATAAGACAATGCGATGTATGTAAAAGTACAAAAGCTCCAAACTATTGTCTTAAACCAGAGATGGGTAAACAAGCTCTATCTTTGAGGCCTTTTCAACGCCTTTATATTGATTTGCTTGGACCCTACCCTAGGAGTAAAACCGGATACATCGGACTGTTAATAGTACTAGACCATCTAACGAAATTTCACTGGCTGTTTCCCATGCGAAAGTTTACCTCAACGATAATTATTGAAAATTTAGAAAAACAAATCTTTCATGTATATGGTGTGCCGGAAACCATTATCAGTGACAATGGTTCACAATTCCGGGCAAATGATTTTAATGCCTTTCTTACTAACTACGGAATAAGCCACATCTATACAGCCGTCTACTCTCCGCAAAGTAATGCATCGGAGAGAGTGAACAGGTCAGTAATTGCTGGGATTCGTGCCTATTTGAAGAACGACCACAGGCTATGGGACGAAAACTTGTCAAAAATCAGTTGCGCGTTAAGGAACTCTCATCACCAGGCCATACAGTCTACTCCATACCATGCTCTGTTTGGGTTAGATATGGTTACCCATGGCAGCACATATAGTTTACTCAAAAATATAAAATTGCTGGATGAACCATCATATCACTTATCCAGGGACGATAGTCTCAACTTGATTCGTGCTGATTTGAGAAAACATATTAGGGAAGCATATAACATAAATCGTAAGCAGTACAATCTTCGTGCTAGGCCCCAAAGTTTTCAAATAGGTCAGGAAATATTTCGTCGTAGCTTTGCCCAGAGTAGTAATGAACAAAATTTTAATGCAAAACTGTCTCCTGTATTTATAAAGTGTAGAATTAAAGAAAAGCTTGGCAAACACTATTATCTTGTGGAGAATTTACATGGAAAAGTCGTGGGTACCTACCATGCTAAGGACCTCAGATTTTAAACCTTTCTTTTTCTATCTAATAATTTTATGAAATCATAATTATTATCTAGTTTTGTAATGATCGGTTTAATTAAATTTGCGCCATTTATTTCGATTCACTTTGTTTACATTTGACAAAATCAATTGTTAAATTTTTAGGAAATATTCCTGCATTGTGTTGTTAGGTATATAAACGTGAAGCCAAATGTTCGTTGGGTGCTTAAATGTTCTTTTTGCTAATCGCTAATGTATGTTAGCAACATTTCAATGTCAACAGAATTAAAATAAAGCTTTTTGTATATACAATGTTTATCAACATTGTACCTTTCACTAGAGTGTTACTAATGAAGTTAGTTATTAATGAAGGCAAATTATAATTGAGATATTTAATAAAAGGTCAATTAAAATTAAGAAATAAGAGATTTTAATATTCATTATACGAAAGATATTGCAAATAAGTGGAAAATTTTTCTAAATTATTAAATGACGTCAAGTGAACACTATTATCACATTTGATAGATCGATGTCATTGCCAAATCCAATGATCATTGCATTTTTTTTTCTCATCATTTAATTAACAAACCTCCTAGATAACTATACGTGTTTGTCATTACACTCTTATTTATATAAAGTTTCGTTCTAGAGAAAAATACAAGACTCTGCCATTTTAAATTTGGTTCCACACCTAGAAGTTTCTCGGAACATTAAACCTTTGTTAATAATTTATTAGAAACAATTGTCAATCGTATACAAAAATTTGTGCACAAAATAATAATCAAATTGAATTCCAATTAAGATCGAAGTGTAATTCCATAAATTTGGTCCAAAGTTAATACTAAAGTTGTTACCCAAAGTGAATTTGGCGAAGGCAAACCCAAACCTGTAAATCGGCCCATGTGGTTTGGTTATATCATATTTCTATAAGTGAAATTAAAACAGGTAAATATATTGATTTACAAGGGAAATGCTTAAACTGTCCAATTAAGACACTCTTGTTCTGCATATTTACAGAACCATATACACAAAATCTCCTTAAAATCACAATAAATTAGAATGATTTATGTTACCAACATCAGATAATCCAAAAAAACCGAAGAACGCAGATACCTCAAAATCATCATCCTAATCTGTATAGGTTTAACAAGGAAAATTTGGCAAATCCTAAAAAAATAGCCCTTGGGCCGAACAGTGTGTGAATAAAAATACCAACAATTCATCTAACCAACATGCTCACGTTTTACTTTTGCTAAACCTCAAAAGAGTAATTCCAAATCGTGATTCAGTATTACAAACATTTTCAATTTCAATTCATTGTTGTAAAGTACCTAGAAACTCAATTTCTCAAAAACAAAGATTTCATTGTTTCTACAGAATTTCATACAAAAACTGGTGTAAATTTTATTTCAAATGCTTATAAATACTTAAAACTACTTAATATCTGAATATTATAAATATAAGATTCCATCGTTAATAAACTGAAAATTCCATACGGATAGTGTTAGGTTACTACCCACTCATAATGTTACAAATTTGTTAATTTGTTTATTCCCTCTTCCTCTTCTCATTTTTATTACTTAAACCCTAAATTTTAACAAAATACGAAATCAAACACAAAGTAAAATACTGAATATTCCATAGATTAAAACAATTGATCGATAATGATCATTCTATAACCTAAGTATCATCACACCATTCTTTAATTTAAACATTGTAACAAACAATTAAAACAAACACGAAAACATGAGAATTTTGTAAATAATTTAACACTTTAAAAACTTGAGCGTATGAATTAAAATATGTCCATTAATTTGTACTTTAATTAAAAAAAAAAAAACTCTAATTTGATTTAATTTATTTTGTTAAGTGTGAGCCTTGGTTAATTCAATCGTAAGCTAAACTTTAAGATAATTAATGTTAGTAAATTTGATGTAATTTTATGTAAACAAGTATTTACAGCATTATCAACCTAAACTGCAGCATGTTCATCGAGCTCTAGGAGGCCTTCCAGATCGTCGAGAAATTACATGTTTGGTGAGTCCCATATTACTGCATACCTCTAATATTGATCATAAATAAAAGTAAATAAATATGTAAGAAAGCAATAATGAGTATCAAATTACATCATAAGCAAGCAACAATGTTGGTGAAAAAGTAAAGTTCTGCTATTATTATCACTAAATATGATTAATCTCATTTAGAAAAGCTTTTGTTTATTAACCATTCTTGTTTTACTTACATATTAAGTTACATACTGTTAGTTAAATCTTTGCAACATACCTATTTACATTATTACATCAGGTTTTTTTTCTGAAACATTTACATTCGTAACCGGTCATAAAACGTAAACGTTTTCGGTTTATATTTCAAATTTATTAAAATTATATTTTGTTAATGAATGCTCTCACTATTTTGTCACCAATTACGTAGTATTATTGTTATTTCTATTGTTGAAAGTTTACTATATAAGCAAGAATTCTATAAAACTTTAAATTTTAAAAATGTTTAGAATAATTTAATTGAATAAATATTTGAATTACTATAATGTCGAGCTGAATATAAAGTTATGTGTTTTCTAGGGTAAATAATGGATTAGGTTAAGTGTTTTTCAAGGGGTTCTAAATAATATTGTTTTTTAGAACACAGGTATTGGGAGGGTACAGAGAACAGCTCTTAAATAACATCTAATAGAGCTGAATTTGAGTATAGTGTTTAAAATATGTTTTGTTATTAGATTTGCTCTTTTTAACTTATGACTATGAACGGGCTTTTGTAGTAATAATTTTATTTTCGTAGTCATTCCGGTCCATTGAGTTTACTTTCTATGAACATCGTTAGAAAAAAATAGGGAGTCTACAATAAAACCATCTGTATATGAACAGGATATTGTTTCAAGGAAGGACAGAACCCCCCTGCCCGATTGTTTGCTAGCTACTACATGGCTCCCGCAGTCCTAATCTTGGCAATCTCTAAGAGTAAATAATTTATTCTGTTACTGAATAGTGGAAGTCGTTTCTTTGTGTACATTACACATACAAGGACCCTTCCCGAAAACCACTTAAACGCGCATAACTCATTACTAAATTAAGATATCCATATAAAATTTGGTACAAGTATTGCTCATATGCACAGAAATATTACTATGAAATTTTTTTCCGATCGGTCCATAATTGGTACTAGCTCCCATATAAGTTCCACTTTCGAAAATCACTTAAATGAACATATTTTATTGATAAATTAAGCTTTGGGCATAAAATTCGACATGAATATGTTTTGTGTGTACATAAATCACTCTACCGAATTTTTTTCCGGATTTTTTTCCACATCGGTCCATAATTGGTTACATTCCATATAAGGAATTTTTTTATCATCGGTCCATAACTAGCTCCCATATAAGATTCACTTCTGAAAACCACTTAATACCACATAATATATTATTAAACTCGACATGAGTATGTTCTGTATATAGATAAATCATTTTGATTATTTTTTCGAATTGGTCCATTATTGGTCATAGTTCCCATATAAGTTATCGGCAGGATCGGCACATAATAGGTCGAAGAATAATCGGTCGGTATCTGAAAACCACTTGATACAAATGTTTCTGGGCCTAATCAAAATTAGTTACATACATACATGCATAAAGAAGTTACAAAATTATAAATAGTATCTTAATTACGGAAACAAAACTTATGCCGGGTTTAACAGTTCACCATAAGGGAAATAAAGTACATTAGTACTAAAGTACATACTTAAGTAAAATTTCTTTCCTTAGTATGTATAAACTTTTTTGTATGCTTGAACGTAAATTTGGTATAATAATTGTTTTACAAAAAGTTGGCGTAAAAAGGGGTGTGGCGTCCGATCCAGATCTTATATAGTTTATAGTTCCTCCTGAGGTCAGACCTATCGGTATACCAAATTTCATGTAGAACGGTTCAGTAGTTTTCTGTAAGTCTCGAATGAAAATTTTGTATAACAATTATATAGAAAAAATTACATACTAGTTTTCTGTAAGTCTCGAATGGAAATTTTGTAGAACAATTATATAGAAAAAAGTAAGCATAAGAGGAATCGTAACGTCCAATCATGATTTTATATAGCGTATTGTTCCACTTAGAATAGAACTATTAGTGTTCTAAATTACATGTAAATCGGTTCAGTAGTTTGGCCGTGAAAGCGTAACAAACAGACAGTCTCTTTCATATAATTATAGGATAGGATATAGGTAAGGCTGGTTTCATAACAAGTTAGAGTGCTATATTCGGCTGAGCCGATTCTTAAATACCCTCCACCAGCTACTTTTATATTAATACATTTTTAATTGATCAAATATTTGTAGAAATAAGTTTTCTCATGTCTTAAATAGAAAAACCCCAAGACTTATAGCGCCCTAAAATATGCTATAACGATATTTAATAATGTGCATTAAGGTGGGTCGAAAATAGGCTTTTCTCTCGGATCAACTTCTAATAGTGAAATTATGTTGTATTTTATCGTCAAATGGAAGACTGTAAATATTATTCAATTATTTTGAGGGTAAGAGCCCGCGCATCGCCGCCAAAGTTTGTAAATATGGCACTTTTTGGAGTTTTTTTCACAAAATGAGGCTTTAATTATTGCACCATTTTATAGCAAAATCGTAATTTCTACAAAATTGTCTTTCCAAAAAGATGGAAAAACTCAAAATTGGTTAAAAAAGTTTTAAGTTATTAAAATTTCCCCCGAGAATTTTGTGATTCTGAAGACATATAAAAGTAAATATAAGAAAATGTTTGTTAGTTTTGAAACATTTTACAAAAAAATCTTTATCTTTATAAGGTTCATAAATGTGCTAGTACGAATTTTTGTTCAAATTGGATAACGCTTACTCGGTTTAGTCTGTGGTCAAAAAAGGGCCATTATTTTAGCAGCATCTCCAAAACTCCATTTTCAAACTTTAACAAATTTTGTTAAATCGATTTTTAAAAATTAAAGTTTTCTATACTGGATATTATAAAGGATATATATAAGAATTAAACACAGAAAGAATGAGCTCAATACCTCTCATATTTTTTTGTACCTGCGATGTGAAATTGAAGGATTTCGGGAAAAAGGCAATTTTTGCCAATAATTAAGTAAAAATTATATTATTACCAATTGTTGCTTAATTTTGGTCAAGTAAATTGCGATTATTATTTCCGAGTCCATTAAAAGTTAGTTCTGATCAAATTTCCGAAACTAAAAATCATTAACCCTCTAAACACCGGATTTTTATATTTTCTGAAGGCGCTCGACGAGATCTTGAAAAAACATGCTTGGACGTACTACTTATCTCTTATAATATCCGAGTTATAGGCATTTAAAAATTTAGTGATACAAAATTTACCATACCTTGGTCCGCCTTTTTTTGAATACCGGGCGTAATTTTGCACCAAATGGACTCAATTTTTTCTTGTTAGTTAGACAACAAAATTTCCAATAATATACAAAAAATTTCAGATCAATATCATTTACAGATCCAAAAATATACGTTTTTTAATTTATAAATTCAAAAAATTTTAGATTTTTGCCAAAAATGTGTCTTAACTCTTTTATTAATAAAATAAAATTTTCTTTAAGAACATATAACAATTTTATAGTTTTCTAAAAGGTATCTTTACGCAGAACGCTTTGGCGTAAAAAACTTGTCCTATTTTTTGAAAATGTTGCCACTGCGTCCTTCCGAATATGACCTATATTTTATCAAAACTTCAACTTTGGGCGACATGTTCTAAAATCCCAAAGCTGGGATCAGAAAACTGAAAGTTTTGGAAACCTCAATATGTTTTCTATTTACTCCAAAAGTATTTTCCCAGCCCTGAAAGAAATGTGAACCCTATGGGCAAAAAAGTAAAAATCCCATTTTTGGGATTTTCATTCCTATTTTTGGGAATTGCGGGATGCCCTTTGACCTTTTCAATTTTTTTTTGCATTTTCTTATTTGAAATGACAAATTTAACAAGCGTTGAAAATTTCATTGAGTTTTGTTCATAAATAAAGATTTTGTCATATATTACATATTTGTTTAATTTCTAAAACTATGATTTATATCAAAATTTTAATAGGGTCGCAGATAGCTACAACAATTTAGTCCATATTTATCCCTTAATATCATTTTTTAGTTTACAAAAAATTTCAAGCCAATATCTCAATTACATTCAAAAATATGTTCATTTAAACCTGTATCCTTTAATTTCATATTTTTCATATTTTAGTATTAAATATGACAGAACATATTTAAATCTTATATTTACCTATTTTCTATTTGTTTGCTTATCCTTATAATTGAAAGGTCCTATTATGCTTAAATTTTCAGAAATTTATAAATATTTTTAACCTAAATTTTTTCGACAGATCATTTCGTTCTGTTTCGTTTATGATCATGTAGGTAAAAATATACAGGTAATGATAATTTCGATTCATTCACTAATAAGAAATATCAATGACTGAATTAAAGGTTATAGTAATATAGTCCTAAATGTTAATAGGTAGACAATTCGTAATTTTTTACTTTGGAATACCTGTATCGGAAATGACAAGAATTGGTATATAAGTAAACTTCTCAGATTTTAAGTACCATATTTAATAAATCTACAATGAAGATTACATTAAAGTACGAAGAGTTGTGTTCCGTTTTATGGAGTGTATCTTCAAAAGGGCCAGAAAGAATTGAAGACATTTCAAATTATATAAAAACTACATATAGTAGAAAAGTAGACAAAACAGGCATATCAAAAATTGAAAACTTTTGATGTAAAAAGTAAGTCTGTGGATGGAAATCAAAAGAAATTTCGATTAAAATTTTGTAGTTGGATGGAAACTACTACGGAAATCTCAACTTACAACACATCAACAGGAGCGCCTTGCAAGTCATACGAAGACTTATGTTCAAGGTCAAAAAAAAGAGGGTCACACAAAAACTTTTTTCAATCTCAAATGAGGAAATTGCTGATACATTTAACGAAATGCTGAAAAAGGAAAACCAACCTATGGATGCCGTACATATTGCAACTATTCTTTCTAATGCATCAAACGACTTAAGCGAATTGTGGAAAGTATACCAACTCCAACATCACAATCAAATTTTACTGAAGAGGAAGCAATAGCGCTTATGTTGGAACTGGGTCTCAGTCGAAATAAATACCAAATATTAAGGAAAGCTCTGCATGAAAAAGGACACAATATATTACCATCATACAAGGCGATCCAGGAAAAAAAAAAAAACTATCCTACCATCACCTATTGCTGTTAATGATGTGGAAGCTTGTATTGATATATCATCTTTGCTCGAAAACACAGCATCAAGAATTGTGTCAGACTTTTCAGAAGACCAACTAAGGAAAATTCATAACTGTGATGTTATCTTAATGTGTAAGTGGGGATGTGACGGTTTATCAGCACTTCCAGAATACAAACAAGCTTGTGGAAGTCGGACATTAGCAGACTACAAAAGTGTATTTATGTCATCATTAGTGCCATTACGAATTCGTTCACATTCCCTTAATCCATCATCGTCAAGTATCGGAAATTCATTTGAAGATATATGGATGAATACAACTCCGGGTTCAAAAAATTTTTGTAGACCCATTGGATTTGAATATATAAAGGAGTCAAAGAAAACAACAAAAGATTTAGTGGAATATTTAAAAGATGAAATAAATGCACTGGAGCCCATTTGCATAAAAATGAAGGAATTCTCTATAACGTATCATATCAGCTAAGCTTAACAGTGATTGATGGAAAGGTCAGCAATGCCATAACAGAAACTTCTTCCTTCTGGAGATGCTCAATATGTAATGAGAAAAAGTCGCAATTCTCAAATATAAACAAAAGCAGAAGTATTAATGAAGAAGTCCTGTCTTTCGGAATTTCACCACTTCATGCCAGAATACGATTTTTGGATTACTTTTTACACATAGCATACGACCTCAAATATAGAAGTGTGCCAGAGAATCTTACTAAATCAACAAAAAATAATGAAGAATTGAAAGAACTGAGAGCTGCGGAAAAAAGCAGAATCCAAGAAGAATTTAAAGTTCAGATGTGATTAAACATCGACAAACCACTTCCAAGTTGCGGTAGTACAAATGACGGTAATACGGCGAGAAGGTTTTTTCGTGATTTTGAAATTACTTCAAAAATAACTGGAATCGACAAGGAGTTGCTTCGAAGAGTTAACACTATTTTAATGGCACTGAATAGTAAACATAAAATTAAATCTAAATTACTTGTATCTCTGTATCCATGGAGGGAACTAACACCAACAGTACAGAAAGTATTGTGTCATGGTCAAATAATAATTAAATCGAATATTCTTCCACTTGGAGAGTTAACAGAAGAAGCCCAGGAAGCGAGGAATCGAGATTTTAAGCATGTTCAACTATTCAGCTCAAGAAAATGCTCCAGGCAATTACAGAATGAAGATATTTTTAATAGTTTACTTCTATCTTCTGATCCTGTTCTTTCAACTATGCGAAAAAGATGGATTTGTTATGAAACTCTATCATCTCAAAACAAGGAAGATTTAAAGGACTTATATTACCTACTGGCTATGTACACCGATGTGACAGATTATTTTATAGAAAATAAGTAGTGTTAGGAATTAACTATATAAGTAGGTTGTAAGAATTAATTGTATTATGTTTAAGATAAACAGTTCAAATAAAAAAAGCTATTATACTAACTGATGATATTGTATTAAATTGTGTTTTATATTTCGGTGGGCGGGAAAGGTGGTTTGTGTGGGGTGATTTAGGTGTTGTTGTGCGTGGCTCATAATAAAATTATAATTTTTTTATTGTATATACAATGTTATAGTCTTTAATAAAATAATTAACTAAATAATTTTTAAAAATTGTCCAAATATTTTATTCAACACCAAATGTATGTTCTGTCACACTTAATACTAAAATATGAAAAAGATGAAATTAAAGGACACAGGTTTAAATGAACATATTTTTGAATGTAATTGAGATATTGGCTTGAAATTTTTTGTAAAGGGTCGAGAATTTCCATATCTAACTAAAAAATGATATTAAAGGATAAATATGGACTAAATTGTTGTAGCTATCTGCGACCCTATTAAAATTTTGATATAAATCATAGTTTTAGAAATTAAACAAATATGTAATATATGACAAAATCTTTATTTATGAACAAAACTCAACGCTTGTTAAATTTGTCATTTCAAATAGGAAAATGCAAAAAAAAAATTGAAAAGGTTAAAGGACATCCCGCAATTCCCAAAAATAGGAATGAAAATCCCAAAAATGGGATTTTTTACATTTTTGCCCATAGGGTCCACATTTCTTTCAGGGCTGGGAAAATACTTTTGGAGTAAATATAAAACATATTGAGGTTTCCAAAACTTTCAGTTTTCTGATCCCAGCTTTGGGATTTTAGAACATGTCGCCCAAAGTTGAAGTTTTGATAAAAAATAGATCATATTCGGAAGGACGCAGTTGGCAACATTTTCAAAAAATAGGACAAGTTTTTTACGCCAAAGCGTTCTGCGTAAAGATACCTTTTAGAAAACTATAAAATTGTTATATGTTCTTAAAGAAAATTTTATTTTATTAATAAAAGAGTTAACACACATTTTTGGCAAAAAAAAACGGCAAAAATCTAAAATTTTTTGAATTTATAAATTAAAAAACGTATATTTTTGGATCTGTAAATGAGATTGATCTGAAATTTTTTGTATATTATTGGAAATTTTGTTGTCTAACTAACAAGGAAAAATTGAGTCCATTTGGTCCAAATTTACGTCCGGTATTCAAAAAAAGGCGGACCAAGGTATGGTAAATATTGTATCACTATATTTTTAAATGCCTATAACTCGGATATTATAAGAGATAAGTAGTATGTCCAAGCATCTTGTCGAGCGCGTTCAGAAAATATAAAAATCTTTGTATTTGGGTGAAAAACAAAAAAATGGCACGAGTTTAAAAATTTTACATGTCGTAGGTACCCTACTTTGAGCCGCCACAGCGCCGTCCCTGGGGCATCTGCAGGAATCATCTTCAAAACTGAAACTCGAATACTCCTTGGCTACGCTCACGCTAAATTTTATCCCGATCGGATCAGCCGTTTAGAAATGCCAGATTTATTTCCAAACAAGTTAGAGTGCTATATTCGGCTATGCCGAATCTTAAATACCCTCCACCAGTAAGTTACTTTTTTTTAAGTAATCAAGTAATCTAAAAATTATATAATTTTTAGATTACTTGACAAAATGCTTGTCTCCGTATTGAGGATACTAACATTTATGCATATGTCGAACTAATTGTGATTAGGTCCATTTGAAAAGAATGATTTATCTATACACAGAACATAATCATGTCGAATTTTATCCGGATATAATCATTTAATAACGAATTAAGTGATGTTAAGTGATTTTCAGAAGTTAACCTTTGTGGGAGTTAAGACAACTTATGGACCGATCTGGAAAAATTTCCGTAAAATGATTTATATAAACAAAGTACACATTTATGTCGAATTTTATCCCGATAACTTTGATTATTAATGTGCATTTAAGTAATTTTCGGCAATGGTCCTTATATGGGAGTTGTGACCAATTAAGGACCGGTAAGGAAAAAATTTCGTATAATGATTTATATAAAAAAAATCAAGTCGAATTTTACTCCAATAGATTAATGAAATATGTGAGTTTAGGTGATTTTCGGAAGTGGACTTTATATAGGAGGTACAGTAGTTTTCCGATTTAACGACCATTCAATTCTACGAACATCGCATTTAACGAACAAGCTAATTTTTCCTATTGACTACCTTAAATAACGAACAAAACTTGTTTTTTGTACTCTGTTTAACGAACTAATAAAAATATTATTATTTAAATGAAGATAAAATGACATTTATCAAAAATAACAAATAACCTAAGTTGTAGCAAAAAACTATACCGTTGTTTTAAGCGGTGCTTTTATACCCAAAACTGTAACACATTCTGGGTTCTTATTAAATTTTAGTTCGATGTAGCTATGTCCGTCCGTCCTTCAGATAATGACTTTAACGCTCAATACTCGCTTAACAATACGAGTACGCCGAAGAAATTCGATACAAACATGTTCTATACTAACCGAAATCTCTAACAAATTTTATGGGAATCTGTCCATAATTGACCTTACCCTCCATATTAGGCCCCCTTAAGAAAATTACTTCAACGCTCATTACTCGCTTAAAAATACGAGTATAGCGATGAACTTCGAGAAATAACTTTAAAGCTCATGACTGAATAAAAATACAGCGATTAAATTCGACACAAATATGGTTTGAAGGTGGGTATATAAGATTCGGAATTTTGTGTTTTGTGCTATTTTTATAAAAAACAAGTTAGAGTGCTAAATTCGGCTGAGCCGAATCTTAAATATCCTCCACCAGCTACTTTTATATTAAGACTTTTCTAATTGGTCAAATATTTGTAGAAATAAGTTATCTCATGTCTTAAATTGAAAAAACCCCAAGATTTAAACTGCTTAAATCTATTACAATTCCAAGATTTATTGAACATTACAAACGCAATTTTCTTTATATTTTTATAGCGCTTCCCTACAAACATTTTCTATTGCGGAAGTTACCTGTGTGAAACTTCCAAACGTGCTAAAAGCTCGCCAGCGATGTTGCGGAAGTATAAGAATTCTTGTCACCAGTCGGGAAGAACTGATGCCGAGCTGGGGAACGTCTAAGAGTAACGTGGAAGATACTTCTGGAAGACCCGCAGAAGAAACTTCTAGATGACTCTTGGATGTAAGGTATTGCCAAAGACTCTTCTAGATGTAACTAGGAAGTCACTTCTTGAAGTGACTACTTGGTATCATCTAGAAGTGTTCCTATCTTATCTTCTAGAAGATGAGTTTTCTCTTCTTCTAGGAGATGAGTATTCTCGTCTTCTAGAAGATGAGTTTTCTCTTCTTCTATTTGTATACTAACCAAAATAAAATCTATAAAAATAAATCTAATTTTATTTAGTTTTTATTGAAATAAGTAAAATTAAAATAGTAGAAAATATAATTGATTTAACAAAAAAAGTAATATATGTACATTAGACCGACTCACAAAAAATGGTGCTTGAGTTACCCCCCTCATAATATTCGCTCTTATGTAATATGATGTTACCCAAAATATTTTCGGTTAAGTGTCCATTCGTGAGCTGGACAGTTTTAAAGAAAATATAGTATGGGAACTCGATTCTTCATGTTAAATTAAATATTTTAACCCAGCTTCAAAAAATCTTTGTTATGTTTTATAATGGTTCCCAAAATATTCCTAGTCTCTCGATGGCCGTTCGTGAGCTGAACCGGTTACAAAAAAGTCCCTTTTTAGTTATTTTGTTTTAAATTATACAGCATTTCTTAAACAATATATATAGTATGTGGTATCAGTTGAAAGGTTTTTTGAAGACAAGTCTAGTGGTGCGCGTTTTTCTTAGTGAAAAAACATAACAATTTTAAATATTTTCGAATATGACAATTATAAGCAGATGGTTATTTATGATTAATACATCGTTGGACGCGGCTTTAAAATACCTTTTAAACGATACCCCGTATTGGATATTTTGTTTCAAAACAAACAAAAATTTTAAAAAAATAATTCCAAAATATCTTTTTTTAATTTGGTCCAGCTCACGAACGGTCATCCCTAGACTTAAAATATTTTGGGAATCATCATAAAACAAAGAAAGGAACATTTTGAGAGGGGTAACAAAAACACGTTTTTGCTTTCCATACAAAGTGGGTCGGTCTAATGTACATATGTATCAAAAATTTAGAATAATTACCTTATAATAAGATAATTTTCAGGAAATCTTTATTAATATTCCAACTGCTGACTGGTATACTTCCAAAAATTGTAAAACGTTGGACTCTAAAATATTTTTGTAATTCTTCATAAATTTTATGATCAATCCATCAAATTGTAAGAGTTATATTTTGGAACGCATTAATCCTTCAACAAAATAAATAAAAATAATGTTATAATTAATATTGAATATACATACTTTTGTATTTATTGAAATTACCTGTTATACTTTAGGAAGCAATAAAATAGGATTCTCTTATGTCCAATACATTTACCACCAAAGTTTAAACTGTCAGATCCATTTTTTACATTTTCTGCAAATAATCGACATTTTTAATGGAACCGCGTGATGAAATAAGACATATATAACTTACCAGATCCCTTTTTTATATTTTAATTCGGTTAGAAGTATTTTAATAGGGGGTACAATATTAGCTACTACTTTCTAAAAAAATAAAATAATTAAAAATTAATTAATTAATTTATTGTTTTTAATCAATAAAAACATTAACTTTCATGAACATTTTTTAAATAACTTGGAATTAATCCATCTATAAAGATTGGAAATTACTGAGCTATGGATTATTTTTAAAATTATTTACAGTCACTAACACTAATACTGCAATACTATTTTGCTCTCTTCTAAAAAAACTATCTACTTAGGTTTAATATCTTGGGAACGGCATGCTCAATATTAAGAATATAAGTATCATATGATAGGTCATAGAAAGACCTGGTGTTAATAACTAAAAAAGTACCTATAATTAGAATAATTAAATCCAAAGCTATATGAAAATTAATAAAATTGTATTTATTTAAAAAAGGTGGGCTTAAAAATATCTGATTTCAATATTAAATATCTTATATGGGCAATTTTGTGTCGAGTAACCCAAGTCAAAAAATAATTTATGTATAAAACAGTAGTATTAATTTCAATATAATGATTCCAGATAGCGTTTGAATACTTTAAGTAAAAATTTTAATGTATTTTGTTTTTGTTACGATAATGAAATACAAATAAAATTTTAGCTCAAAGTGATCATACGTAATCTAGAAACAGGACCTAAACGCGCTAATAGTTTAAAAAATATTGAAAGTTAAGATTTAACTCAAATAAATCTAAATAGGTTAAAAATGCAATGTTCATCAAATGAAAGCCGAAACGTACAACTTGAAAAAGTCTTTAAATGCTTATAACTCCTAAACCAATTAAGAGAGATACGAAATTTAATATAAAAACATTTTTAATTAAACATATTAGACTTCGTTTAAAAATAATTTAAATGGAAGCCGTTTAGAGTTGTTAACTTATTCCTAAAATAGTATTTTGATGTAAAATATGACAACTTACTTTTTAATTTTATTTATATAATTCTTGAAGATAATTACTTTTTGGTATATATTTAATAAACTTCGCCAATTAACAAAACCTTCTTAAATGTTTATTAACAGTTGACTTTTAACACAACACTGTCATATTGTTTTTTATTACTTAAGATTCACATTATATTAATTACACTATTTTTCTATGAACATTAAATTCAATAACTCATTTAAGTTTAACAATGAATAATTAAAACTAAACATGACTGGACAAAACGCAAAACATCACTGAACTTAGCTAAATTTCTGCATTATTTATTTTTATTTTTTTCGCGTTCACGCTAAAAAATGGAGTATTTATATTTTTTTGTTTTTGTACTCTTCTTACTTTCATACGGAAGTAACCTAAAACTATACTTTCAGACGGCGAAAACTAGAAATCAATGTATTTTGTTTTTGTAAAATGTGTGCTCTCGTCTGACAATCGTCCAGAAGTGACTAAAATCCACACTTCCAGATGAATAAAATACAACATTAATCTGAACACTCTTCAAACTGTCTTCCAGAAGTGACATAAACATACAAATCAAGAAGACACAAATTAGGAAACAATGTATTTTGTTATTGTAAAATGTGTGTTCTCACCCAACTCTCATACAGAAGTCACTAAAACGTATACTTCCAGATGAAAAAAGTTCAACAGTCATGGTTTTTTGTTTAAGCAAGATGGATGCACTCTTCTAACTATCATCCGGAAGTAACTTAAAAGTGTATTTCTAGAAGACGAAAATTCGAAATCAATGTATTTTGTTTTTGTAAAATGTGCGTTCTCGTCTGACAATCGTCCAGAAGTGTTTCTGACGTGGCGTCTGGGATGATGTGCAATAGTTTTGTCTTCTAAATGTTTAAAGGGTTAGCGATATTTAGTAATTTGCATGTATGCATGTGTGTGAAAATTAAAGGATTTTCAAAATACATATATATAATCTACACAAATTGATAATGCAACTAGTTAAATACGGTTAAAGTGCTTTCAGGGGCAGGACCTAGACCAATTATAGTCCGATCGTAAAAAATTCTTTAAGCTAAATTTCTGTACATAAAAGCTATATTTCAGTAAAATTTTATATCTATATTGTAATTTAGTAATAAGTAATGTGTGTTTAAGTGATTTTCGAAAGGGAACCTTGTATGGGACCGACCGCACCCATGTTATGAGCCGATCGTGAGAAATCTTGAAATAGAATTTTTGTATACAAAAATAATATTTGTGGCAAATTTTGTATCAATATCTTTATTTGGTAATGAGTAATGTGCGTTTAAGAGATTTTCGTAAAAGGACCTTGTATGAGAGCTATGACGAATTATATATAAAAACAAAATTTCAAAATTCTGTAACTATATCATTATTTGGTAATGAATATTGTGCATTTAAGTGATTTTCTGGAGGGGACCTAGTATCAGAGCTATGACCAAATATGGACCGATCGTAAAACAATTTTATAGTGTAATTTATGTATATAAGAGCAATAATTTTGCTAAATGTATGATATCAATATTTGGTAATGAATTATGTGCGTTTAAGTGATTTTCGGGAGGAAACCTTGTATGGGAGCTATGACCAAGGTTGGACTAATCGTGAAAAAATTTTGAAATAACATTTATGTGTACAAAAATAGTATTAATGCCAAATATTTTATGGGTATCACTATTTCCTAATGAGTTATGTGCCTTTAAGTGTTTTCTGAAAGGCACCTTGTATAGCAGCTATGATCAATTATGGACCGATAGGAAAACAATTTCACAGTAATATTTCTCTGTATATGAGCAATACTTCTGCCAAACTTTATAGTTAGTAATGAGTTATGACCGCTTAAGTGATTTTCGGGAGGGGACCTTGTATGGGAGCTACGACCAATTATGGACCGATCGGAAAAAAATTTCACAGTAATATTTCCGCGCATATGTGCAATACTTGTACCAAATTTTATATGGATATCCTAATGTAGTATGAGTTATGCGCGTTTAAGTGATTTTCGTGAGGGTACCTTGTATGGGAGCTATGACCAATTATGGACCGATCGGAAAAAACTTTCACAGTAATATTTATGTGCATATGTGTAATTTTTATACCAAATTTTATATGGATATCTTAATTAAGTAATGATTTATGCGCGTTTAAGTGATTTTCGGGAGGGGACATTGTATGGGAGCTATGACCAATTATGGACCGATCGGAAAAAACTTTCACAGTAATATTTCTATGCATATGGGCAATACTTATACCAAAGTTTGTATGGATATCCTAATTTAGTAATGAGTTATGCGCGTTTAAGTGATTTTCGGGAGGGGCCTTGTATGGGAGCTATGACCAATTTTGACCGATCCAAAAAAATTTTCACCGTAATATTTCTATGCATGTGGGCAATTTTTATACCAAATTTTATATGGATATCTTAATTAAGTAGTGATTTATGCGCGTTTAAGTGATTTTCGGGATGGGGCCTTGTATGGGAGCTATGACCAATTATGGACCGATCGGAAAAAACTTTCACAGTAATATTTCTATGCATATGCGCAATACTTATACCAAATTTATATGGATATCTTAATTTAGTAATGAGTTATGCGCGTTTAAGTGATTTTCGGGAGGAGACCTTGTATGGGAGCTATGACCAATTTTGAACCGATCGGAAAAAAACTTTCACAGTAATATTTCTGTGCATATGGGCAATATTTATACCAAATTTTATATGGATATCTTAATTTAGTAATGAGTTATGCGCGTTTAAGTGATTTTCGGGAGGGGACCTTGTATGGGAGCTATGACCAATTATGGACCGATCGGAAAAAACTTTCACAGTAATATTTCTATGCATATGGGCAATATTTATACCAAATTTTGTATGGATATCTTAATTTAGTAATGAGTTATGCGCGTTTAAGAGATTTTCGTAAAAGGACCTTGTATGGGAGCTATGACCAATTATGTATATAAAGACAAAATTTCAAAATTCTGTATCTATATCATAATTTAGAAGTGAATATTGTGCATTTAAGTGATTTTCTGGGGGGGACCTAGTATGAGAGCTATGACCAAATATGGACCGATCGTAAAACAGTTTTATAGTGTAATTTATGTATATAAGAGCAATATTTGTGCTAAATGTATGGATATCAATATTTTTTAATGAGTTATGTGCGTTTAAGTGATTTTCGGGAGGGAACACAGAAAAAAATATGCACAATTTTTTTCTTAACAATCGTTTGCTTAAATTTTATTTAGATTTTTATAAATATTTTATTTGGTTTTGTAACGAATTTGTTTGATTCTCACACAAAAGGAAAATATTTTCTAACAAACGCTTTATTGAAATAAATTTAATTTTCAGTAAATATTTTTACTGGTTCAATAAATGTTTTTGTTTGAGTTTTATTTATATGTCAGCATATGGAATACAACAATAAAACAAGTTTTGGAATGTACTAAAATGAATTGATATAATTCTTACTTGGTTTATAACATTTAATGAATAAGTGTTTCAGTTTTCATAGTACAAAATAATAGTTTCTAGAATGTGAAATAAAATTGTTCTAAGTATCAGTGTTGCCAGAAAAATTTTGACTTATGTCCCCAATCTTAAGCTTGAAGTCCCCAAATAATCCCCATTTTTAAATTGAAATCCCCATAGTTTTCCCCAATTTCTTTCATGAAAAACTGACATGTTCGTCACAAGTATTCTCCATTGATAGGCACTGCACAGTGGGGTCTCCCCGAACAAATCTTGGCATTAACTAAACTACAAAGTTTTGATACAAGTGATTGGTAGCGTTAGAAAGGGGAGAGCTTCTAGATTTGAAATATTAGAAAAGAACTTTGAACTTAGTGCAAATTTTCGCAAAAAATACACTATGTATTTTCATATTTTTTGGATCATTAGCGCTAAAAATTACTAATAATCCCAGCAAATACTTGGTAATGACTTTCAGTTGTAACCACTTACCTATTAACATAGTTTTCAATGACTACTATATATAGTCCTGTTTACATAGAAGTAGTCTAATAACGTCTTATTAATAATGTGATATATAACTACTTTTTAATTCATTTGTCATCTATAGGAGCTGTATAAATTTGTTCATACAATTTAAATTGACTTATTTTTCTAATTACTTGTAAGCGATTGTGGTAAGTACTTGCACTAATAACACCATTTAGTCAAGTACAAAATCTCTGTGAATTTTTATTTAATTTTTCTTTCAAAAAAGCTATATATATGGTAAAAACGTATGAAAAAGTCTTTGAAATGTTGAGTGAAATCAATTTTAGTTACTCGTTAACTATTGGAGAATTATTTAAATCAATTAATTTGGTGTTTAATAATTCGATTTTTTAAAATAAAATACAAATGTTTTAATATTTTTGTTTTATGGAGTGTTAGAAAAATAAATAAAAAATGCCATAGAGGCAAAAAATATAGATGTGGTGATATTAAGAACACATTATAGTATCTTACATATGTATATGGTTGCCGAGGGGCCATCAGCGGCCAAATAGTACTTTTTCTCCTTTAAAAATGGCAAAAAAACATAAATATATATATGAAAAGTGGCATTTTAATAAGTAATGAATAATTGAATCCTATTGTGTAATGGTTATTTAAAATATAATTTTTCATACAAAACAACATTATATTTGGACTGAAAATTAAAATTTTAAGAAAATTTATGGAATGGTAGTTTTTTATATAAAAAAGGTAAAGGTATTAATTAAAAAAAAAAACAATATGAAAAATTATATATAAAAAACCTAAACTTTGATGCACAACCTAAAGGCCTACAAAAGGAAAATCGAAAAACTAATTATAGCGTTATATAGAACAAAGTCTTGGCTTTTAAGATACGCTATATTTTTTGCAAAAAAATAATTTTTAAATATTGACTTTTGGCCAAGTTTACTTAAAGGAGACCCCAATTAAAAATGGGCAGTATCGGACTTCGATTTTTACATAGCCCTCACACATAAATTAATTATGAAGCAATCGTGGTAAAATTTTACACAAGTAAGGTTTATGTACACAGAAAAAAATAATACATAGCTGGAATGAATTTTGTAATAAATAGTATGAATCGAACATGACTTTTTTCCCAAACCATTTTCATTCAGAATATTAAAAGTTCATAAAATGTATGAATTTCAACATGACAGAATTTTTTTTGATTTTACTTATTTTCTATGATATTCTTAAAAAATTGCAAAAAAAGTCCATTATCTACAAATCTGTTTCCATATCTTGTAAATAGTGATCCTATATTAGCAAATTTTGTATGATAATTAAATATAAATGTTGAAAAACAAAATCTGAAATAAGAAAACATCAGCAAACATAGTTAAACATCCATTCTTCATCAAATCCCGCAAATTACGTGCACATCCCATCGATTTCAATCTAAAATCATAAAGAAATAAAAAATTTTCCAAAGAAAATTTCAGACATTTTTTAACAAATAGAAAAATAAAAATTAAATTTGAAATATTTTAAGTCAAGGCTTCTAGATTATGTTTGAAAAAATAAAAATGAAAAAATTCATACCATTTAGGAACTTATTCTTAAATATTATTAACTTTTGTCAATGAAAGCAGTTCATAATATTTATGCTGAAACTTTTTTCTGTGTACCAAGAAATTATGCTGTAAGAATGGTAATCATTGGGCCACAGTTAGCCCCCATCAGGGTTGGCAAAGTTGGCACAATTGTACTTTTTGGTACAATTCGATGCTTAAAAGTACAATGGTAGTACACCAATCACTCATCTGAGATTTTGTCAGCATCTCTGCTAAAAGTTGAAATTTTCGAAAAATTTAGCAGACTCTTCTAATACAATAAAACTATATATTTTAATTTTTGCTAATTGATATGAGTTCCTTTTTGTATGAAAAAATAATAAATTAGCAAAATTATAAAATTATTGTTTTTGAAAGTAGTATGAGTCCATTCAAATGTGAAAAAATCTAGTATTTCCGCAATATCTATTAAAGTTTTATGCAATATAAAAATTTTTATTGCATTTTAGACCAAATACATGTAAAATAGCTTTACACAGATCAGACTAATTTTCTATGGAAAATTTTATGCTGAATATCTTGGGAGCAGATATAACATCCCTCACGCACACTGATTGGAACATTTTAAAGAACTCCATCTAGAAACAGAGTTTCTGTACTTCGGATAAGGAGAGCTCAACAGGTACTATAGTGACCTAAGAGTATTTCTTAGGATTTGATGTATTATACATCCTCCTCTCAACCTAACCTATGTATAGCTTGAAATGTTTTTGTTTCGATTAAGGACACTCCCACTTTAATATTAATTTAGTAAAATAATTATGATTTGGTACAATTAGAAGCAATAATGTACTATTTTTCACGCAATTTTGTAAAATTTTAAAATGTAATTTGCTATCCCTGGCCCCCATATAAATCCCTTCAGAAAATAACTTTAACCCTTTATAGTCCAAGAGCTGAAATCTTTTTGATTTTTTGGGACATGATAGAATTCGGTAAATAATAAAATACATTTTACTCAGAAATTTAAAATTTTTTGTTATTAGCGTTTTATTAATGATTTTTTGATTGATTTTAAAATCGATTTTTATGATACAAGAAATTTTAAATTGTTTATTTTTTTTAATTAATAATAAATTTACACAAAATTGTCTACAAAATCTTATAAAAACAACGAAACTTTTTTTCCCCTTTTATAAAATTTTTAAAAATCGAAATTATCTTACCAATTTAGCTTGAACACAAAATTTAACTTTTTATCAAAACTGAAAATTCAATTTAGCATAAGTGAATAGTTTTGCCACATATCATGTTAAAATACATACATACAAAACAGTTAAGTGGAATCTCATGAATGTGCTTCACTAATTTGATTCGAAAATAAGTGCCTAGGACCTATTTTAGAGTCAATTTTTGGGTTTGTTACAGAAATGTTACACGCTATAAAGGCTTAAGTTCATGATTGGCTTCAAAAAGCCTGTATAAGAACGAAATTCTACACAAACAATTGTTATATGAATCAAAATCTCTCTACCAAATTTCATGTGGGTCAGTCCATAATTGACCGAACACCCCATATTACCTCTCTTACAACAAATCGGTTTACTGTAGTGAATCGTTCAAAAATTAATGTACTATAAGATTTAACAAAAATGATATGAAACTAATAACTCTTTCAAATTCTGTAAACCTCGGTACATAATTAATGGACTTATTCCGAAAATCTCCCTGATGTTCATATTAATATCAATATATCGACACCCTATATTCAAAAAGTGCTGGTACAAATTTGGGATCAAAATATTAACTTTTGTGCTTTTAGTATCTGTTTTGTCTACTACACAAAGTAGAATATTTTTTAAGAAAATAAGTGCTATCTCCCATAGTAATTTTACAACATTTTTTGAAAAATTAATTTTATTAAATATTTATCTCCGCTATTATAAAATATGACATACTGAACAGGAATCTGTTTAATAAATTGGAATTCAATATTTAGTTTCGGAAATATAGTAATTTTTATTTTACCAATAAATGTTTCAATTTTAAAATTTTCCTTTGAACAAAATGTGCTAACCAAAGATAAATCCTTGAAAAACACAAAATGTATTAATTTGTATATAATTATAAATTGGTAAGATTATTATAAACATATTATGGAAAGAATGTTATTAATTTGTTCAACATTATACAAATTAAACAGTTTTTTTCCTCTCCTGAAAACTAGACATTTTTGAATTAGCACTTTTTAAATGTAGTGTCTCGATATGTGTAATTTTAAAAATTTTCGAACATGATTCTCTGATTTCGATGAAATTTGGTATACACATTTTTTGTATCAATACAAAATTAAAAGTTTTCCAAAATTTTCAAATTCGTTACGGTTTAGAGGTTGAAAATCCACATTTTTTCTCAAAGGCATAAAATTTAGTATCGTATATTTTCTAAACTACTTTTCCGATTTTATAATTGTTGTATCTTCCATTTTTACTACACTAAAATATACAACATATACAAACAACAGAATGGGACCATGAGGGGATCTCTAGAAAGTTAACTTTCATTTCTATACAAATTTAAAAATTTATACTTTTGTTCATTGATGAAAAAAATAATTCAAACAAAAAATAAATAATGTGAATTAATTTAATAAAATTCAATTTTCTTGCGATCTCTTCATGAACCCATTCTAATTTTTTTGTGATATAATTGCCAAGCTACTTTTAAAATTGTTTAAACCTAGAAAACCCATAAAAACTAGACTAGAAATAATAATAATGTTAATATTTTTAAGAAAAAATAAAAACCCCAAAAATAGCGGAAAAATTACAAAAAAATCCCCAAATTTTACGAAAATCCCCAAATCCCTCCCCACGAAAATCTGTCCCCAAATAAAACTTGAAATCCCCAATTTGGGGACAAATCCCCACATCTGGCGACACTGCTAAGTATATAAGTACTTTTTTCTAAAAATTTTAATTTTATAGAATTAGTAAAATTTTTGTTAAAATTATATATATTTTTTTTAACAAAAGTTTTATAGATTCAATAAGAAATTTTGTGTATTATAATTGCAAAAATACAATAAATAATTTATCTGTTTCAGATAAAATAATTGCTTGAATTTCAGTACAAATAGTGTTACCACAACAAAATTTTTTTTTTAACCAAAATTCGAATAAAAAATAACCAAATTAAGAAAAAAGTAAACAAAATTATTTTTATTTGTTTTATATTTACGTTTGGACATTAAAATAACAAATTCATTTTCTGAAGTGGAACTTGTAACTGTATTAAATTTCGTCGCTAAACTGGTATTATGAAGACAGTTATGAGCGTTAAAGTAATTTTCTTTTTATGAGGGATAGAGTCAATTATATACCGATCCTCATAAACTTTGACATATACATTTCCAATAAAACTTTTTTATATTGAATTTCATCGCTATACATGCTTTTTTAAGCAATATAGTAATTTTTTGAATAGGGCATAATATGGGGGCTAAAAATATTTTGGCAAAATATTTCAGTTTTCTATCTTGTTTCTTTTCGACTCTATCGGTTTTCAACAATAAATATATGTCTCTTCGCGGATTCGTTAACAAAAGTAATTAATATTTATTTTAAAAAATAACTGAGTTCTTAACGCGTTTTAGCGCTATTCAAAAATAATCCACATTTGACTTTTTGGAAAACAATTTTAAATTAAACAAGTTAGAGTATTATATTCGGATGAGCCGAATCTTAAATACCCTACCAGCTACTTTTATATTAATACTTTTTTAATTGATCAAAGATTTGTAGAAATAAGTTTTCTTATGTCTAAAATAGAAAAACCCCAAGATTTAAACAGCTTAAATCTGTTACAATTCCAAGATTAATTGAACATTACAAACCCCATTTTCTTTTATATTTTTATAGCGCCCTAAGATATTTAATAATGTACATATATGCATGTGTGTGTAAGATTTAAGGATTTTCAAAATACATATATATAATTTTGTTCTACACAAATTGATAATGCAACTAGTTAAATACGGTTAAATTGGTTTTAGGGGCAGGACCTAGTATGGGAGATATGACCAATTATAGACCGATCGTAAAAAATTCTTTAAGATAAATTTCTGTACACAAAATCTATATTTCAGTCAAATTTTGTATCTATATCTATCTATTTTGTATCAAGTGATTTTCTGAAGGGAAACTTGCACCCATGTTATGGACCGATCGTGAAAAAATCTTGAAATAGAATTTTTGAATATCAAACTAATATTTGTGCCAAATTTTGTATCAATATAGCTTTATTTGGTAATGAGTAATGCGCGTTTAAGAGATTTTCGTAAAAGGACCTTGTATGAAAGCTATGACCAATTATGTATATAAAGACAAAATTCTGTATCTATAAATTATGGACCGATCACAGTAATATTTCTGTGCATATAAGCAATACTTGAACCAAATTTTATATGGATATCTTAATTTAGTAATGAGTTATGTGCGTTTAAGTGATTTTCGGAAGGGGACCTTGTATGGGAGCTATGACCAATTATGGACCGATCGGAAAAAAACTTTCATAGTAATATTTCTGTGTATGTGAGCAATACTTGTACCAAACTTTTTATGGATATCTTAATTTAGTAATGAGTTATGTGCGTTTAAGTGATTTTCGGGAAGGGACCTTGTATGGGAGCTATGACCAATTATGAACCGATCGTAAAAAAATTACATAGTAATATTTTTGTATTTGAGAGCAATTTCGGTTCAGAAAATTTTTTCTCTCAATGAATTCCATTGACATAAGATTTTAATTTGTAAAATCTTGTGAAGATATCAATATTCTGACAGAAGTTATTAACAAAAAACTCATTTTCCGGGAATATGTACTTTTGTATGGGAGGTATATGAAATTATGGACCGATTCTGGCAATTTTCAGCAGGAATCAAGACCTTGTGTAAAAACGAATGTATGATGACTTTCATGAAATTATATGGCATAGTTTTCGAGAAAATTACATCAGAATGTGTAAAAAATGCTTATTTTTTCGGAGTTGTTTTAAATTTTGATTCATAACTTTTACCGATGTAAACCGATTATTTTCAATACCAAACTGTACCGGATAATAATGAATATTTTGGGTGAATTTCGTTAATTTCCATTGTTTCGTTTTAACGTGAGCGTGTTTTACACAGACAGACAGACAGAGCTAAATCGACTCAGAATTTCATCAGGACCAAGAATATATATACTTTGTTGGGTCTCAGATGAATATTTCTAGGTGTTACACACGGAATAACAAACTTATATATACCCTCAATCACCACTAATGTGGTGGAGGGTAGAAAAACTTATAAATTTTTATACCCACCACCATCAGTGGTGATAGAGGGTATATATAACTTTGTCATTCCGTGTGTAACACCTAGAAATATTCATCTGAGACCCAACAAAGTATATATATTCTTGGACCTTATGAAATTCTGAGTCGATTTAGCTATGTCCGTCTGTCCGTCCGTCCGTCCGTCCGTCTGTCTGTCTGTCTGTATAAAACATTCTCACGTTAACACGAAGCAACAAAAATTATCGAAATTCACCCAAAATATTTATTATTATCCTAGGCAGTTTGGTATTGAAAATAAGCAAAATCGGTTCACATCCGGAAATGTTATGAATCAAAATTTGAAACAACCTCGAAAAAAATAAGCATTTTTTACACATTCTGATGTAATTTTCTCGAAAACTATGCAAGATAATTCCATGAAAATCACCATACATTCGTTTCTACACAAGAGCTTGACTACTGCTGAAAATTGCCAGAATCGGTCAACAATTTCATATACCTCCCATACAAAAGTACATATTCCCGGAAAATGGATTTTTTGTTAATAACTTCCGTCACAATTTCGAAATCTTTACAAAATTTTATAAATTAAAATCTTATGTGAATAGAATTCATTCAGAGAAAAAATTTTCTGGATCGGTCCATAATTGGACATAGCTCCCATACAAGGTCCCCTCCCGAAAATAACTTAAACGCAAATAATTCATTACTAAATTAAGATATCCATATAAAATTTGTTATAAGTATTTCTCATACGCAAGAAAATTTTACTGTGAAAGATTTTTCTGATCGGTCCATAATTGGTCATAGCTCCCATACAAGGTCCCCTCCCGAAAATCACTTAAACGCGCATAACTCACTACTAAATTAAGATATCCATATAAAATTTGGTACTAGTATTACTCATATGCACAGAAATATTACTGTGAAATTTTTCTCCGAGCGGTCCATAATTGGTCATAGCTCCCATACAAGGTCCCCTCCCAAAAATCACTTAAACGCATATAACTCATTACAAAATTAAGATATCCACATAAAATTTGGTACAAGTATTGCTCATATGCACGAAAATATTACTGTGAAATTTTTCTCCGAGCGGTCCATAATTGGTCATAGCTCCCATACAAGGTCCCCTCCCGAAAATCACTTAAACGCACATAACTCATTACAAAATTAAGATATCCACATATGCACGAAAATATTACTGTGAAAGTTTTTTCCGATCGGTCCATAATTGGTTATAGCTCCCATACAAGGTCCCCTTCCGAAAATCACTTAAACGCACATAACTAATTACTAAATTAAGATATTTATATAAAGTTTAGCACAAGCATTGCTCATATACAGACAAATATTACTGTGAATTTGTTTTCCTATCGGTCCATAATTGATCATAGCTCCCAAAGTCCCTTTCAGAAAAACACTTAAAGGCACATAACTCATTATCAAATAGTGATACCCATAAAACATTTGGCATAAATACTACTTTTGTACACAGAAATGTTATTTGAGCATTTTTTCATGATCGGTCCAACTTTGGTCATAGCTCCCATACAAGGTTCCCTCCCGAAAATCACTTAAATGCACATAACTCATTACAAAATATTGATATCTATACATTTAACAAAAATATTGCTCTTATATACATAAATTAAACTATAAAATTGTTTTACGATCGGTCCATATTTGGTCATAGCTCTTATACTAGCTCCCCTCCAGAAAATCACTTAAATGCACAATATTCATTACCAAATAATGATATAGATACAGAATTTTTAAATTTTGTCTTTATATACATAATTGGTCATAGCTCCCATACAAGGTCCTTTTACGAAAATCTCTTAAACGCACATTACTCATTACCAAATAAAGCTATTGATAAAAAATTTGGCCCAAATATTAATTTTGTATACAAAAATTCTATTTCAAAATTTTTTCACGATCGGTTCATAACATAGGTGCGGTCGGTCCCATACAAGGTTCCCTTCAGAAAATCACTTAAACACACATTACTTATTACTAAATTACGATATAGATACAAAATTTGACTGAAATATAGCTTTTATGAACAGAAATTTTGCTTAAAAAAATTTTTACGATCGGTCTATAATTGGTCATATCTCCCATACTATGTCCTGCCCCTAAAAGCGCTTTAACCGTAGTTAACTCGTTGCATTATCAATTTGTGTAGAACAAAATTATATATATTTATTTTGAAAATCCTTAAATCTTTTACACACATGCATACATGCAAATTACTAAATATCGCTAAGCGCCATAAAAATAAAAAGAAAATGGTGTTTGTAATGTTCAATAAATCATGGAATTGTAATAGATTTAAGCTGTTTAAATCTTTGTATTTTTTCTATTCAAGACATGAGAAAACTTATTTCTACAAATATTTGATCAATTAGAAAAGTATTAATATATGTATAAGTAGCTGGTGGAGGGTACTTAAGATTCGGCTCAGCCGAATATAGCACTCTGACTTGTTTTTATATACATTTGTGTGGAATTGAGGTGAGTAATTTTACTAAAAGATGATTTTTTTGAGATTCCCTCATTGTCCCACTCTAATTTTTTTTTATATTTTGTTCATGAGATATCCTTCATTCAAGGACATTTTTGAATATACAATTATCCTTGTATTAAAACTATATTATTTTAATAATATAACTAGTAATATTAAACTACAAGATACAGACTTTTATTAGCGACTAAAACGATTAAAATCGGACAAATATTAAATGTCAAATTTAATGCTTGTTGAAAAAAGTGCTAAAAAAATATGAACTTTGAACCTCGATAAAATCTAAATCGTAACGAATTTAGAAATTTTGGGGAACTTTAAATTTCATATTCATAGGAAGAATGTGAGTACCAAATTTCATCGAAATCGGAAAGGGTGATGTTTAAAATCCAACTTTTTTGTTCGAAATTTTTCAAAATTACCTTTTTAACATTATATTTACAATATATAATATAATTTTAAATTTAATGTTTTTTGAAAAAAATTCTTAAAAATATAAACTTTAATCCTCGATAAAATCTAAACTGTAATGAATTTGGAAATTTTAGAAACCCTTAAAATTAGTATTTATACAAAGAATGTGTGTACCAATTTTCATAAAAATCTAAAATATCGAGAATTTTTCAAATGTCCCGGTATTTTAACTAAAAACTAATACAAAATCTTCAAAAAGTTTCGATTCTCATATCAAATATTGCGTATAGTCATCAAAATCAAGTAAAATCGTCACTACCAAAATGTATACCGACCGAAAAAAAAGTTCCCCCCGCCCCAAACGCTTGAGCTGGATCCGCGCCTATATTACCAAATATGGACCGATCGGGAAAAAATTTGGTACAATGATTTATATGCTCACAAAACATATTCAAGTCGTTCTTTATCCCGATAGCTTTATTATTCAAAGAAATATATGCGTTTAAAAAATTTCGTAGAGTGATTCATATAAAGACAAAACATATTTGAGTCGAATTTTATCAAGATAACTTTATTTGACAATGAAATATGAACGTTTAATTGATTTCCGGAAGTGGGCCTTATATTGGAGCTAAGACCTATAATGGACCGATCCGGAAAAAAGTGGTAGAATGTACACAAAATATATTCAAGTCCAATTTTTTTCTCTATAGCTTTAGAATTCAATGAAATATATTAAGTTAAGTTAAATTGTTTTCCGATCGGTCCATAATTGGTCATAGCTCCCATACAAGGTCCCATCCCGAAAATCACTTAAACGCGCAAAACTCACTACTAAATTAAGATATACATATAAACTTTGGTACAAGTATTGCTCATATGCACAGAAATATTACTGTGATTTTTTTTCCGATCGGGCCATCCTTGGTCATAACTCATACAAAATATTGATATCCATACATTTAGCACAAATATTGCTCTTATATACATAAATTACACTATAATATTGTTTTACGATCGGTCCATATTTGGTAATAGCTCTCATACTAGGTCCCCTCCAGAAAATCACTTAAATGCACAATATTCATTACCAAATAATGATATAGATACAGAATTTTGTCTTTATATACATAATTGGTCATAGCTTCCATACAAGGTCCTTTTACGAAAATCTCTTAAACGCGCATTACTCATTACCAAATAAAGCTATATTGATACAAAATTTGGCACAAATATTAGTTTGATATACAAAAATTCTATTTCAAGATTTTTTCACGATCGGTCCATAACATGGGTGCGGTCGGTGCTATGCAAGTTTCCCTTCAGAAAATCACTTGAACACACATTACTTATTAAATTAAATTACGATATAGATACAAAATTTGACTGAAATATAGCTTTTATGTACAGAAATTTAGCTTAAAGAATTTTTTACGATCGGTCTATAATTGGTCATATCTCCCATACTAGGTCCTGCCACTAAAAGCATTTTAACCGTATTTGACCAGTTGCATTATCAATTTGCGTAGAACAAAATTATATATGTGTATTTTGAAAATCCTTAAATCTTTCACACACATGCATACATGCACATTATTAAATATCGTTAAAGCATATCTTAGGGCGCTATGAAAATATAAAATAAAATGTAATGTTCAATAAATTTTGGAATTGTAACAGATTTAAGCTGTTTAAATCTTGGGGTTTTTCTATTTAAGACATGAGAAAACTTAATTCTACAAATATTTGATCAATTAAAAAAGTATTAATATAAAAGTAGCTGGTGGAGGGTATTTAAGATTCGGCTCAGCCGAATATAGCACTCTAACTTGTTCTATCTGTAATGACTTTTTTTGAAATATATATCAAAATTTATCTTATAACGATAAAATAGTTATTTTATTTTTCTGCCTTTTTTAATCCTTAAAGTCAGTTTCTGGACTAAAAAGTCCTTAAAATTTTAGAAATTGAAAATGAGCTTAAATTAGGAAATTTGAAGAAAAATTTAAAAAGCTTTTTTTGAGAAATTATACTGAAATCAGCATTTTCAATCACTGGTAGGGAACTAAGCACACTTACAAATGATTTGTAAAGAACTGTTCAGTTTATATTACGTCACACCGTACTTTGAATTGTAGTACCCCTGGTGTAACGAGGCAAAAGTCTTCGGGGCATTTTATTAATTTCAAAAATACGTACCATTAACCGTATAAAATTTCAAGCGATTTTTTTTTTGCTGTTTGAAAAAGTACATACTCTGAAACGATTATGAGAAATTCTGTACAAAATCATGAAAAATTTGGGCTCATTGATTCCAAATTCCTTGAAAAAGAACAAAATTATCCTTGAGTATTGACAGAGAAAACAAAACTACTTTTAATTTGACAAACAATTTTGAGTTGTTCATTAAAGAGTAAAACCACCACCACCAAAGACGAAAAGTCTTTGTTTCTCAAAAATACATCCATTAATAAAAAAGTATGTATAAAAATATTATTTTTATTCATAAGCTTTTATGCACTAAAGTTTTGGATGGATTTAGACACCACTTATTAAATCCGAAGAAATAAAGATTTAAAGATCAAATATCGTTAGATATGGGCATTTCCATCGTGACGAACGTGACGGTCGTACGTTTTAAAGAGATGAAAAATATATATACATATACATATATATTTTTAAAAATTCTTGTATTTTTATATAGGGCTTCAATAGCTCTATAACTGGTCGGAAGAAGAAATTGAAAGATCTTAATGGCCCTAAGATATAAGTAGTTAAAGTGCGTGACGTGATGTGACAGAAATAGAAGTTGCTTATTTCTTTTTTGACAAAAATGTAAAAATCTGCGAGTTTCACCTTGCTATTTGGTTAAAACCTTTTTATACCCTACACCACTTTAGTGGGGAGGGTATATTGGATTTGTGCTGATGTTTGTAACGCACAATAATATTGGTCCTATACCCACCTTAAAGTATACCAATCGGCTTAGAATAATTTTCTGAGTCGATTTAGCTATGTCCGTCCGTCTGTTCGTCCGTCCGTCTGTCCGTCCATGTAAACCTTGTAATCAAACTACATGTCGCAATTTTGAAGATAATTCAATGAAATTTGGCACATGATCTTCTATTGGTCCAGGGACGAAGCCTATTGAAAATGGTTAATATTGGTCCATTATTTCACCTAGCCCCCATACAACTGAGCCCCCGAATAGGGCTTGTAAACCTTGTAATCAAACTACAGGTCTCAATTTTGAAGATAATTCAATGAAATTTGGCACATGATCTTCTATTGTCCCAGAGACGAAGCCTATTGAAAATGGTTAACATCGGTCCATTTTCTCATCTAGCCCTCATACAACTGAACCCCCGAATAGGGCTTGTAAACCTTGTAATCAAACTACAGGTCGCAATTTTGAAGATAATTCAATGAAATTTGGCACATGATCTTCTATGGTACCGGAGACGAAGCTTATTGAAAATGGTTAACATCGGTCCATTATTTCACCTAGACCCCATACAACTGAAAACGACGAATAGGGATTTTAAGTTTATAATTATGTTTAATATACTCGTATCTCGACAAAAAGCTGCAAAACCAAGTTCTATACTAGCCTTGATGACTCGCATGAATTTTATAATTATAGGGTCTCATTTGACCATAGCCCCTATACAAATCCCCCTTCAAAATTTGACTTAAATGTCAACAATTTTATTCAACAATAAATGGCTTAAGTATATGTGTCTGACACAAGTCAACTTAAATGCTTTATTATGAAAACTAAATCACATTTTATTTTTGTAACAGGTGTAGGGTATTATATGGTCGGCCTCGCCCGACTATAATTTCTTACTTGTTTATTATAATTTAGAATATTTATTGATTGTTTTTCAGCTTTTAGAACTAAAAAATTGTTTTCAGATTTTTTTGTACAAGCCGTTATGTGTGACGTGACGTAACGTGACATGACGTGATGTGACAAAAATTTCCAATGATGAAATTTGCAATATTATTGAAAATTAATTAGTCCATAGATTTATTTTGGACGGACATTGTTGAAAGTTTTTAGAATCGGAGAAATATTTCGACTATTTAATAACATTTCAGTTGAAAATAGCTCCCGTATAAGTATAATATAAGAGTTAACATTAATTAACATAAAACTTTTAAAAATGCTTATAAAATTCAAAACAAATAATTTTGACATACACAAAAATCGTTCATCCTATTTTTTTAAAAAATTGGTCCATGATTAGGCATAGCTTCCATACAAAGCCCACATTTGATATACCCATAAACTTTGATATATATCTAAAATTTCGCCATCTTGATAATACAAACACACAAAAAAACTTTCAAATGTACAACTACTGACCCTTTTGATAATAATACAATAATCGGTCATAACGCCCATATAAAGCCGATATCCGAAAATCACTTTTTTTCCATACATTTCTTAAAAATATCATTTGTTGAATTTCTGTGCTTTTTCTTCCACTTATCAACTAAAAATCATAACTATCACCTAATTGAATAAATTGCATAAATATCACATCTTTTTAAATAACAATATTTCACAATTCGAAGGTTGCACTTGAGAAAATGTATGTAATGTGACGTGACAGACTTTGAAATTCTATAAAAAATAACCCCGCTTAGAATTATTTTTTTTTTTTAAATTGAGTTCTATATACTAAACTTGATTTAGATTCAAAGTTTTGAATACTTCTGAATGCCAACTAAAAAGTTATCGGGATAAATCCTGTTTCAACGTGACGAACGTGACATTTAAAAGTCTATGAAAGAAAACCGAAAATTTGCCTTTTAAGGATTTTTATCTTTTTATATTTGTATGTTTTAAGTTAACTATTATCCCAACAAATATTTTCCGATAAAATATTAGCCTTTAACATAATAAAAACTATTAAAAGTAAATGCTACTAAAGGTGCAAAAATATGCCTGAAATATTATTGTAACTTTTAATTCCGATTTCTCATCATAGTGGTTAAGAAAAGCTTTGGGGTCTTTAATTTAATCAAATTTGAATCTTTTTCTATAATAATAGAAGATGAAATTTTATTTTTGATGACTTTTAGTTTTTGAGCCACGGTGGACTTTTCGGTGGAAATGCCCATATACAAAAAAGTTACCCAAATAATTTTATTTATTAAAATATCCACATCTCCTCTAATTAAAAAATTT
Organism: Lucilia sericata; assembly: GCF_015586225.1. Lineage (NCBI taxonomy): Eukaryota > Metazoa > Arthropoda > Insecta > Diptera > Calliphoridae > Lucilia > Lucilia sericata. The sequence continues at coordinate 186,153 of NW_023994432.1, read as the reverse complement.
TGGAATTTGTTAATGGCAAATCGAAAATGTGTGCTGGAATTATTCAAAATCATTATTTAATTTGAAAAGCTTGGAATAAATATCAATTCTATAAATATAAATTTATTTCATTTTCCCGTTTATATCATTATTATAGCAATAGCAAAACGAACAACAACAACGCTAAACGAAATAAACACACAAAAAAACAAAATACACAAGGCAGTAAACCCAACAGACATCCAAACATACGAAACGAAATACACAAAAAACAAAAACAAAATAGACAACGCAATGAAACCAACAGACATCCAAACATACGAAACTGAATACACCAAAAAACAAAAACAATATACACAAGTCAATGAAACATACGAAACGAAATACTCCAAAAAAAGCAAAAACAAAACAACGCAATGAAACCAACAGACATCCAAACATACGAAACTGAATGCACCAAGAAACAAAAACAATATATTCAAGGCAATGAAACACACAGCCATCCAAACACATGAAACGAAATACTAAATGAATAAGCAGTGTTGTTGTTGTTGCGTATATCAAAGCATGAAAAAATTATCTTTTTTATGAAATTTTCAGAGGTTGTCTCGGATTTTTGCTCATATCTCCGGTATTTATGGACCGATTTTGCTGATTTTAAATAGCGATCTTCTCGAAAGCATTATTGAAGATTCGGATCTCGCCGATATCTGGGGTCCTCTAAAAACTGATTTCAACAAACACACAGACGGACGGACGGACAGACAGACAGACGGACATAGCTTAATCAACTCCGCTACCTATAAGGATCCAGAATATATATTCTTTATGGGGTCGGCAAATTATATTATAGAAATTACAAACGGAATGACAAACTTATATATACCCTTCTCACGAAGGTGAAGGATATAAAAATCCTTCCCATTTTATGTACAGATTTTTATACCCTACACCACTTTAGTGGGGAGGGTATATTGGATTTGTGCTGATGTTTGTAACATACAAAAATATTCGTCCTAGATCCACCTTAAAGTAATCGTTTTCTGAGTCGATTAAGCTATGTCCGTCCGTCCGTCTGGCTGGCTGTCCGTGTAAACCTTGTGTGCAAAGAACAGGTCGCAATATTCAAGATAATTGGATGAAATTTGGCACGCACGTTTTATTTGACCCAAGGACGAAGCCTATTGAAAATGGTTAAAATCGGTCCATTATTTCACCTAGCCCCCATAGAACAGAACCCCCGAAAAGGGCTTTTGATTTCATAATTATGTTAAATATACAGATATATCGCTAAAATGCGGCACAACTAAGTCTTGATGACCCTGCCAAATTTAATAAAGATCGGGCCCCATTTGACCCTAGCTCCCATACAAAGTCCCCTTCAGAAAATTACTTGAATGTCCAAAATTAACTAAAATATTATGTAAATATAAATATATTCACAAAATTTTATCGGGCTTGGTCCATATTTGCCCCTAGCCCCCATATAAAGCCTCTTTCAGAAAATTAGTTTTTCATCCATAAATTGCTTAAATGTATCGGAACAAGGGAATATTGAAGATAAATGCTTTATTATGAAAAATAAATCACATTTAATATTCATAACTGGTGTAGGGTATCATATGGTCGGCCACGCCCGACTATACTTTCTTACTTGTTAGATTTCGAAATTTGGGTTTAAGGGGTATATTTGACCAATATATAATACCATGTAGCGGATGTTAGCATTACATTCATAACTTCAGCAATATTTGTAAACGTAATCTATCCAAATTATCCGACAAATTGACCAAAATTTAAAATTTAAGACGGTAAAATAAAAACTAGTTGACAACATCATCTAGAAAATGTAAATAAAGAACTAAAAGTCATGGTGAGATAGTAGAAGTCAGTATCAAATCTTTGCATATATCGCGATTATTATTCGTCGTATGAGTTGAGATGTTATTACAAGTTTTGTAGATAATGCAATTTCATTTTCCTTAGCTGTGTTATTTAAAAATATCAGTTGATTAATACTTTAAAGATATTGTGATACTATTCTTGCATCAATTAGCAGAAAATACTTTATTAATTCTTATTAAATCATTAGAATCAGAATTTCGGCAAATTAGCACAGTATCTGTTTATGCAAAATTTCAAATAGGTATAGAAGTTGCAATTATACTTTAAATTTTTAATTTAATTTGGAGGACATAATCTACATCTACTACATAATCTACCCACCAAATTCCATAAAAATCGAAATGCGAAATACAGCCTACTTCGTTTTTTCATATAAGTACCGCGAGTTCTTTACATAAAAAGTTCCAATAGAAATATTAACGGAAGGACGGACGAGTTTGAATCAAAAAGTGATTCATTCCATTATTCACGGTGTTAGATAGGCTAGTGTAAATAAAATAATATTACGGTGTTGTTATGATTTAATAAAAAAATTTCGAATAGTAAAAAAAAATTCCACATATTACCAAAATTCAAAACAGGGACGATATGTATATTTACATAGTTGGTTTAAAACTAGAGATAAAAGAAGTATCATTTAATTTTATTTTTAGAATAAAAGCAAAAAGCATTTAGTTCAATTGTTTGCAAAAAATAACCATAACGAAAAAATAATTCACATGTACACATGCAAAATAAAAATAACCAATTTTGGTTAATAATAACCAAAGTTATATTGTTTTAGTAAAATAATTGTTTGGTCATGTTGCGACTATTTATTAATGTTTTTCGTAAATAGTATATTATTTTAATAAGAAAAATCCTGAAATTTGTTTAATAAATAATTTACGAATTTGAGTACTTGATTTTACGAATTTCGTAATAGGTCCTATTTTAGAACAAAAAATACTTGGCTTTATGAATTTTTTATTTAATTTTGAATTTCATTTTTTTCTGTGAACCTTGCATGGGAGCTATGACCAAGGATAGACCGATCGGAAAAAAATTTCAGAGTAATATATGGATATCTTAATTTAGTAATGAGTTATGCGCGTATAAGTGATTTTCAGGAAGGGTCCTTGTATGGGAGCTATGACCAATTATGGACCGATCGGAAAAAAATTTCACAGTAATATTTCTGTATGTGAGAGCAATACTTGTACCACACTTTATATGGAAATTTTAATTTAGTAATGAGTTATGTGCGTATAAGTGATTTTCGGGAGGGGACCTTGTATGGGAGCTATGACCAATTTTGGACCGCTCGGAAAAAAAGTTCACAGTCATATTTCTGTGCATATGAGCAATACTTATTCCAAATTTTATATGGATATCTTAATTTAGTAATGAGTAATGAGTTAAGGGAGCTATGACCAATTATGGACCCATCCAGAAAATTTTTTCTCTCAATGAATTCTATTGACATAAGATTTTAAGTTGTAAAATTTTGTGAAGATATCAGCATTCTGACGATTATGGCAATTTTCAGCAGGAATCAAGATCTTGTGTAGAAACGAATGTATGATGACTTTCATGAAATTATCTTGCATAGTTTTCGAGAAAATTACATCAGAATGTATAAAAAATGCTTATTTTTTTCGGAGTTGTTTTAAATTTTGATTCAAAACTTTTCCCGATGTGAACCGATTTTGTTCATTTTCAAAACTGTACCGGGTAATAATGAATATTTTTGCTGAATTTCGTTAATTTCCATTGCTTCGTTTTAACGTGAGCGTGTTTTACACAGACAGACAGACGGACGGACAGACGGACATAGCTAAATCGACTCAGAATTTCATAAGGACCAAGGATATATATACTTTGTTGGGTCTCAGATGAATATTTATTGGTGTTACACACGGAATGACAAACTTATATATACTCTCTATCACCACTGATGGTGGTTGAGGGTATAAAAAGTGGGCGTGGCATCATAACAAGATCTTATATATATCATATAGTCCTTTTCGAGCTTATACCTCCCGGTATGCAAAATTTAATGTAAATCGGTTTAGTAATTTTTGCATATTGTGATTCCAAAATTGGTGTAATAATAGTTTTACAAAAAGTGGGCGGAAAAAAGGGCGTGGAATCCGATCATGATCTTATATAGCCCATTGTTCGTTTTGGGGTTAGACTTATTAGCGGTCCAAATTTCATGTAAATCGGTTGAGTAGTTTTGCCGGTAAAGCGTAACAAACAAACACATAAACAGTCTGTTTTATATATATATAGGAAGTATACTAGCTGCGTGTACCCGGCGTTGGCTGGGTTTCTTCGAAAAGTAAAGAGAATATTTCTCTATCTGTAATGACTTTTTTTGAAATATATATTAAAATTTATCTTATAACGATAAAATATTTTTTTTATTTTTCTGCCTTTTTTATACCCTTCACCTTCGTGAGAAGGGTATATATAAGTTTGTCATTCCGTTTGTAATTTCTATAATATAATTTTCCGACCCCATAAAGTATATACTTATATTCTGGGTCCTTATAGGTAGCGGAGTTGATTAAGATATGTCTGTCTGTCCGTCTGGCTGTCTGTCTGTCCGTCTGTGTGTTTGTTGAAATCAGTTCTTAGAGAACCCCAGATATCTGCGAGATCCGAATCTTCAATAATTCTATTAAACAAGCTTTCGAGAAGATCGCTATTTAAAATCAGCAAAATCGGTCCATAAATACCGGAGATATAACAAAAATCCGAGACAACCTCTGAAAATTTCATAAAAAAGACAATTTTTTTCATGCTTTGATGTAAGCAACAACAACAACACTGCTTATTCATTGAGTATTTCGTTTTATATGTTTGGATCAGAGATGCAAGCCGATGCGAAATGATCGGCGGCGGTGGCGGAACCATTTTGGGTCGGCGGCTTATTACAGAAAATATCGGCGGCGGCTAAATTGTCGGCTCAATTTAACTTTTTCTTTAGAAATTGACCTTATAAGGTTTATTATATTGAAAAATCTTTGTATAATAGTCTGTTACATAGAAACCTGTCTCTATATAAGTTTTTTTCTGCAGAAAATGGACATTTATAGTAGTTTTCACTATTTTAATACTAGCACAATATTGTGTGGCAGCTCTTTTCAATTTGCCATACGAATTTAAAATAGGTGCAACTCCTTTCAAATTGGTGAAATTATGTTCTGAAATACATGTGCAATTCTAATCTTTATCAGCGACTACGTTTAAGCCGGCTTAGCTTTTGAGCCGAAAGAAGTCGGCGGCGGCGCGGCTTGCAAAATATTACCGGCGGCCAGCCGCCGCCGATTTGAGCCGCCTCGGCTTGTATCTCTGGTTTGGATGGCTGTGTGTTTCATTGCCTTGTGTATATCGTTTTTGTTTCTTGGTGCATTCAGTTTCGTATGTTTGGATGTCTGTTGGTTTCGTAGCGTTGTGTATTTTGTTTTTGCTTTTTTTTGAGTATTTCGTTTCGTATGTTTCATTGCCTTGTGTATATTGTTTTTTGGTGTATTCAGTTTCGTATGTTTGGGTGTCTGTTGGTTTCATTGCGTTGTGTACTTTGTTTTTTTTGTGTGTTTCGTTTCGTATGTTTGGATGTCTGTTGGTTTCACTGCCTTGTGTATTTTGTTTTTTTATACCCTCCACCACCATGTGGTGATAGAGGGTATATATAAGTTTGTTATTTCGTGTGTAACACCAAAAAATATTCATCTGAGACCCAACAAAGTATATATATTCTGGGTCCTTATGAAATTCTGAGTCGATTTAGCTCACGTTAAAACTAAGCAAATGAAATGAACCAAATTCACTGAGAATATTCATTGTTTTCCTAAGCAGTTTGGTATTGAAAATCAGCAAAATCAGTTCACAACGTAAAAAGTTATGAGTAAAAATTTCAGACTACCTAAAAAAAATTAAGTTTTTTCCCTAATTCTTGAGTAGTTTTCTCAGAAACTACCAAAGATAACTCGACAAATTTTATCACAGATTATTTTTTCCATCTATAGATTAATTATGTTTAAAATTGTAACAATCGATCCAAAATTTCCCATAGCCCCCATACAAAGGTACATATTCCCGGAAATTAATTTATCGTTAATAACTTCCTCAAATATATCGGTATCAACACAAAATTGTGTACATATTGACATTATATGAACAGGAATCAAAACTATGGACTTAGATCTGTATCGGTCCACAATTGGTCTTAGTTCCCATATAACGTCCAATTTCGAAAATCACTCAAATGAACATATTTTATTGATAAATAAAGCTATCGGGATAAAATTCGACATGAATATGCTTTGTATATACATAAATCATTCTAGGGAATTTTTTTCCGGATCGGTCCATAATTGGTCATAGCTCCCATATAAGGTTCACATCCGAAAATCAATTAAACGCACATAACTAATTACAAAATATTGATATCCATACATTTAGCACAAATATTCCTCTTATATACATAAATAAATTACACAATAAAATTGCCTTACGATCGGTCCATGCATAATATTCATTGCCAAATAATGATATAGATGCAGAATTTTGAAATTTTGTATTTATATACATAATAAACAAAAGTTCTATTTCAAGATTTTTTCACGATCGGTCCATAACATGGGTGCGGTCGGTCCCATGCAAATGTCCCTTCAGAAAATCACTTGAACACACATTACTTATTACTAAATTACAATATAGATACAAAATTTGACTGAAATACAGCTTTTATGTACAGAAATTTTGCTTAAAGAATTTTTTACGATCGGTTTATAATTGGTCATATCTCCCATATTAAGTCCTTCCACTAAAAGCAATTTAACCGTATTTAGCTAATTGCATTATCAATTTGTGTAGAACAAAATTATATACATGTATTTTGAAAATCCTTAAATCTTTCACACACATGCACATTATTAAATATCGTTAAAGCATATCTTAAAATATAAAAGAAAATGGGGCTTGTAATGTTCAATAAATCTTGTAATTGTAACAGATTTAAGCTGTTTAAATCTTGGGGTTTTTATACCCTCCACCACCATCAGTGGTGATAGAGGGTATATATAAGTTTGTCATTCCGTGTGTAACACTAAGAAATATTCATCTGAGACCCAACAAAGTATATATATTCTGGGTGCTTATGAAATTCTGAGTCGATTTGGCTATGTCCGTCCGTCTGTGTAAAACACGCTCACGTTAAAACGAAGCAATATAATTTAACCAAATTCACCCAAAATATTCATTATTATCCGGTACAGTTTGGTATTGAAAATGAGCAAAATCGGTTCACATCGGAAAAAGTTATGAATCAAAATTTAAAACAACTCCGAAAAAAAAGCATTTTTTTACATTCTGATGTAATTTTCTCGAAAACTATGCAAGATAATTTCATGAAAGTCATCATACATTCGTTTCTACACAAGGTCTTGATTCGTGCTGAAAATTGCCAGAATCGGTCGATAGTTTCATATACCTCCCATACAAAAGTACATATTCCCGGAAAATGAGTTTTTTGTTAATACCTTTCGTCAAAATGTTGATATCTTCACCAAACTTTACAAATTAAAACCTTATGTCAATAGAATTGTTTGAGTGAAAAAATTTTCTGGATCGGTCCATAATTGGACATAGCTCTCATACAAGGTCCCCACCCGAAAATCACTTAAACGCGCATAACTCATTACTAAATTAAGATATCCATATAAAATTTGGAATACGTATTGCTCCTATGCACTGAAATATTACTGTGAAAGTTTTTCCCGATCGGTCCATAATTGGTCATAGCTCTCATACAAGGTCCCCACCCGAAAATCACTTAAACGCGCATAACTCATTACTAAATTAAGATATCCATATACAATTTGGAATAAGTATTGCTCATATGCACTGAAATATTACTGTGAAAGTTTTTCCTGATCGGTCCATAATTGGTCATAGCTCTCATACAAGGTCCCCTCCCGAAAATCACTTAAACGCGCATAACTACTTACTAAATTAAGATATACATATAAACTTTGGCACAAGTAATGCTTATATGCACAGAAATATTACTGTGAAATTTTTTTCCGATCGGTCCATAATTGGTCATAGCTCCCATACAAGGTCCTCTGCCGAAAATCACATAACTCATTACAAAATATTGATATCCATACATTTAGCACAAATATTGCTCTTATATACATAAGTTACACTATAAAATTGTTTTACGATCGGTCCATATTTGGTCATAGCTCTTATACTAGGTCCCCTCCAGAAAATCACTTAAATGCACAATATTTATTGCCAAATAATGATATAGATACAGAATTTTGAAATTTTGTCTTTATATACATAATTGGTCATAGCTCCCATACAAGGTCCTTTTACGAAAATCTCTTACGCACATTATTCATTACCAAATAAAGCTAATGATACAAAATTTGGCACAAATATTAGTTTGGTATACAAAAATTCTATTTCAAGATTTTTCCACGATCGGTCCGTAATATGGGTGCGGTCGGTGCCATGTAAGTGGCAATTCAGAAAATCACTTGAACACACATTAGTTATTACTAAATTACGATATAGATACAAAATTTGACTGAAATATAGCTTTTATGTACAGAAATTTAGCTTAAAGAATTTTTTACGATCGGTCTATAATTGGTCATATCTCCCATACTAGGTCCTGCCCCTAAAAGCAATGTAACCGTATTTAACTAGTTGCATTATTAATTTGTGTAGAATAAAATTATATATATGTATTTTGAAAATCCTTTAATCTTTCACACACATGCCTACATACATGCTCATTAAATATCGTTAAAGCATATCTTAGGGCGCTATAAAAATATAAAAGAAAATGGGGTTTGTAATGTTCAATAAATCTTGGAATTGTAACAGATTTAAGCTGTTTAAATCTTGGGGTATTTCTATTTAAGACATGAGAAAACTTATTTCTACAAATATTTGATCAATTAAAAAAGTATTAATATAAAAGTAGCTGGTGGAGGGTATTTAAGATTCGGCTCAGCCGAATATAGCACTCTAACTTGTTCTATTTAAGACATGAGAAAATTTATTTCTACAAATATTTGATCAATTAAAAAAGTATTACTATAAAAATAGCTGGTGGAGGGTATTTAAGATTCGGCTCAGCCGAATATAGCACTCTAACTTGTTAATCCTTAAAGTCAGTTTCTGAAACAAAAAGTCCTTAAAATTTTAGAAATTGAAAATGTGCTTAAATTAGGTAATTTGTAGAAAAATATAAAAAACTTTTTTTGAGAAATTATACTGAAATCAGCATTTTTTGGTAGGAAACTAAGGACACTTTCAAATGATTTGTTTTATTTTTTCCATGTGCAGTAGATTTAAAGCATATACCGGCGTATAGAGAGGCAGATAAAAAAATCACCACTACACACACACTATTGGCATTTTTTCAATGAAATTGCACTGATAAAAATATTTGGTTATTTTTAATTTTGAAGATTAAATTGCATTACTGTAAAACGCGAATATTTATAAACAAAATGTAGTCAATGTACATAAGAATGATAATTTCTTCACATAGAAACAACATTCCAAATTAAAATTTACAATAAAAAATGTAAAACAAGATGAACTTGTTTACTTTCATTGTTATGCATTCTAGAAAATTATTTAGGGTGTACGTTGTTTTTGTAAATTATGCTCTTGTTTTTGCAAGTTGTTTTTGTTTTTTCAAGTTGTGTTTGTAATTTCTTTAACAAAGCGACATCAACCTGCCTTGTTGAATGCTGTCAAGCAACTAAATAAAATATTTGTATTTTTGATGCTCTTGTTTAGAAGTTCGTCTGCGATCGTGTTGTGAACATGTAATTTGCCGAAAATCTTCGTTGTCAGAACAATACTAGCGCCGACGTTTGATTTAAAGAACTGTTCAGTTTAAATTACGTCACACCGTATTTTGAATTGTAGTACCCCTGGTGTAAAGAGGCAAAAGTCTTCGGGGCATTTTGTTAATTTCAAAAATACCTACCATTAACCGTATAATATTTCAAGCGTTTTTTTTTTTTTGCTGTTTGAAAAAGTACATGCAATTGAAGAAACTCTGAAACGATTATGAGAAATTCTGCACAAAATCATGAAAAATTTGGGCTCATTGATTTCAAATTCCTGTAAAAAGAACAAAATTACGTTTTTTTCTGCCCTAGAAAATATGAAGAATCGTTGAATATTGACAGAGAAAACAAAACTACTTTTAATTTGACAAACAATTTTCAGTTGTTCATTAAGGAGTAAAACCACCGTTTTTTCGCCTTTGTTTCTCAAAAATACATCTATTTATAAAAAAGTATGTTTAAAAATATTATTTTTATTCATTAGACACCACTTATTAAATCCGAAGAAATAAAGGTTTAAAGATCAAATATTGTTAGATATACTAAAAAGTTACCCAAATAATTTTACTTATTAAAATATACACATCTCCTCTAAAAAATTTCGGAATTTGTTAATGGTAAATGGAAAATGTGTGCTGGAATTATTCAAAATCATTATTTAATTTGAAAGGCTTGGAATAAATACGGTGCTACATACGTGAAGAATTTTTGGTGGATAATTTTCTAAAGGTATAAAAAGATCTATATTTTATATGAACAATGCTTTATATGCATCGTTTCAGAGGTATACCTATATAAGATTTGCAAAAGTGCTGTCTTTCAGGACAGTCAAATGAGTAGTCAAATACAAATCATGGTTTTTTAGACTTGAGCTGCATTTCAAAAATGGCAACCGAATTTATATCAAGATCATTTTTGATTTTTATTGTTATCTCGATTTAACAATAAATTTAAATTTTATATTTTTGTATGAAAAATATGAGTGATTACGGATCTTTATTTTTTCTCGAATTGAGAGTTATTAAAGTAAATTTTTAAAGAGTTATATAAATAGAAATTTTAAGGGGAGATATAAATGATTTTCTCGATGGATTTGTAGATTTAAATTTAAATTTAAAATTCGAATTTTTGTGAAAAGTGTAATATGAATATATTATTTACCCTATTTTAGGAGCGGTTTTTGTTCAGTACTGCATACAAAAGTGACATCGTAGACATTCATTCAAGATCTAATATATTTATAGTTTTTTTTATTCAGTGCTGCATACAAACATTCAAACATACGTGGACATTCATTCAAGATCTAATATAATTTATAATTTTCTCGATCGTAGGAAACTACATCCGATTCTCTTTTAAAATTGTTATTTTCTGAGGATATACAGCAAATTAAAGGTTTTGAAATAAAAATAGTTTACCGGTGGAAAATATAAGTGATAGGAGTAATATATACAGATCTACAACAATATAACTTTGATAAAAAAATTTCCGATTCTGTTTTAAAACAGTTTTTCTTTTTTGAGGATATGCAGCGGATTACAGGTTTTGAAATAAGAATAGTTTTCGCGTGGAAAATATAAGTGAAGGGTCCACTGTAGAGCGTAAAATCCACAACCGATTTTACGCTCTACAGATTTTTATTTTACCTAATGGTAAAGTAAGTTAAGGACCTACAAACATTTTAGAGTTTTCAAATAAAAATAAATTTCTGATAAAAATTTTAACAACCTAAATAATAATTCTCATTAACTATAAGAAGTATATATCATGAGCATTATAAATGTAACAAAAAATGGACGGAAAAAGGTCATTGCATTTCATTAAGATTAATACACAACCACAACCGATTTTACACTCTACAGATTTTTATTTTACCTAATGGTAAAGTAAGTTAAGGACCTACAAACATTTTAGAGCTTTCAAATAAAAATAAATTTCTGATAAAAATTTTAACTACCTAAATAATAATTCTCATTAACTATAAGAAGTATATATCATGAGCATTATAAATGTAACAAAAAATGGACGGAAAAAGGTCATTCCATTTCATTAAGATTATAACAGGCCCGAAATTAGTGGTATAGGTGTATTTATTCGAATTTAATGTATTAAACATTCTCTTCCTCAAACTAACCTAACCTTCCACGACAGAACTGTTGTCATGCAAAATTTCATGAAGCATAAAATCCAGATAAAAAAGTTGATTCTAAAAATACACTGTCTGTTGCCAAATTTCTTGAAAATCGGTTCATGTTTTTGTATATTTAGCCTAGAAATTTGGTGTTATAGCTGTTATTCAAAAAGTGAACATAAAAATGTGCGTAGCATACAATCAATACGATATAGAGTTTTTTTTAACTTCTGAGGTTAGATCTATTAAATGCCAAATTTTATTTAGTGGAAGAGTAAAAAAAAGTCTCATATATATTTATTATTATATTATATATTATAGGTTTTGAAGATGTAATGTGTCGTGTGTTCATCCCACAACATTCTTTATAACAGATTTCATGAAAATAAGATCAGTACATTTTTGTATGCCTGAACGTAAATTTGGTTTAATAATTGTTTTACAAAAAGTTGGTGTAAAAAGGGGCGTGGCGTCCGATCCAGATCCTGAGATCGGTATACCAAATTTTATGTACATCGGTTCATTGGTTTTCTGTAAGTCTCGAATGAAAATTTTCTATAACAATTATATAGAAAAAAGTGAGCATAAGAATAATCGTGACGTCAAATCATGATTTTATATAGCCTAATGTTCCACTTTAGAATAGAACTATTAGTGTTCTAAATTGAAAATCGGTTCAGCAGTTTGTCCGTGAAAGCGTAACAAACTTTCTCTTTCATATAATTATAGGATAAGATATAGGTAAGGATAGTTTTATAAAAAGTGGGCGTAGAAAGGGGCGTGGCATCGGATCAAGTTCTTATATATAGTCTATAGTTCTTTCCAAGCTTATACCTATCGGTATGCAACATTTCAGGTTAATCGGTTTATTAGTTTTTGCATATTGTGATTGCAAAATTGGTGTAATAATAGTTTTGCAAAAAGTGGGCGTAAAAAGGGGCGTGGCATCCGATCAAGATCTTATATAGCCTATTGTTCCTCTTGAGGTCAGACCTATTAGCGGTCCAAATTTCATGTAAATCGGTTCAGTAGTTTTGACGTGCAATCGTAACAAACAAACACACAAACAAACAAACAGTCTGTTATATACATACTAGCTATACCCAGTGTGCTGTGCTACCCTAAAAGGAATATGTATAAATAAAAATCCCACTTTACGATTTTAAAGATCCTTACTACAATGGTTTTCCAGATTTATAATATGTTACATATGAGAGATGTCAAGCAAATTATAGCCAATTTCTATCTATCTATAAAAACTTTAATAATATAAGAGTTTCCAAGATGCACGAAATTTTGTATTTAATTCATATATGTTGTATCAAGCCACCCATTGAAAGTCCGCCCGTTATGCTCTAAATGTTCACATGAATTTTTCATGTTCACATGAGTTCTTCATGTAAAATTTGAAGATTCTAGCTCTAATAGTTTTTCAGATATACGAATATTTCTATTTGATTCATATGGGGGCTTCAAGCTCCCAACATGAAAGTCCAAAATGTTCAGATGAATTCTAAACTAATTTGTGCAAAATTTTATAAATCAAGTTCTATTAGTTTCCCAGATAAACGAAATTTTATTTTAATGCATATGGGAGGTGCCAAGTTCCGCATTGAAAGTCCGCCCGTTATGCTCTAAATGTTCAATGAATTTCAAAGTTCTTCATGTAAAATTTGAAGATTCTAGCTCTAAAAGTTTCTCAGATATACGAATTTTTCTATTTGATTCATATGGGTGCTTCAAGACCCCCCAGATGAAAGTCCGCTTTTTTTTCCTCCAAAATGTTCAGATAAATATTTAAGTTCTTCGTGCAAAATTTGAAGAATTTAGTTCCGTTTAGTTTGTCTTTAATTAATATGGGAGGTGCCGCTCCCCTCAAGGGTAGTCCGAGAATTTATTACCCAAAATGTTTAGATGGATGTTAAAGTTATTCGTGCAAAATTTTAAGATTCTAACTGTAATAGTTTCCAAGATAAACGTATTTTTGTATTTAATTTATATGGAAGGTGCATCCCTAGTCCGCCCACTTTTTGTCCTAAATAATTATATTGACACTAAAGTTGCTCCGACAAAATTTGAGGACTCTAACTGTTATATTATCTAAAATATACGGATTTAATATTTTCTTAATATGGGCGTGACTACTCGCCCACTTGGAATTTCAAAATAAAAAGTAGCCTATTACCTATTCTAGATATACAGGAATACGCTGTGAAAATTTTAATAAAATCGGTTCAAGAAATATTCATCTGAGACCCAACAAAGTATATATATTCTGGGTCCTTATGAAATTCTGAGTCGATTTAGCTTTGTCCGTCTGTCCGTCCGTCTGTCTGTTTGTGTAAAACAAATTTCAAAAATGGCAACCGAATTTATATCAAGATCATTTTTGATTTTTATTGTTATCTCGATTTAACAATAAATTTAAATTTTATATTTTTTTATGAAAAATATGAGTGATTACGGATCTTTATTTTTTCTCGAATTGAGAGTTATTAAAGTAAATTTTTAAAGAGTTATATAAATAGAAATTTTAAGGGGAGATATAAATGATTTTCTCGATGGATTTGTAGATTTAAATTTAAATTTAAAATTCGAATTTTTGTGAAAAGTGTAATATGAATATATTATTTACCCTATTTTAGGAGCGGTTTTTGTTCAGTACTGCATACAAAAGTGACATCGTAGACATTCATTCAAGATCTAATATATTTATAGTTTTTTTTATTCAGTGCTGCATACAAACATTCAAACATACGTGGACATTCATTCAAGATCTAATATAATTTATAATTTTCTCGATCGTAGGAAACTACATCCGATTCTCTTTTAAAATTGTTATTTTCTGAGGATATACAGCAAATTAAAGGTTTTGAAATAAAAATAGTTTACCGGTGGAAAATATAAGTGATAGGAGTAATATATACAGATCTACAACAATATAACTTTGATAAAAAAATTTCCGATTCTGTTTTAAAACAGTTTTTCTTTTTTGAGGATATGCAGCGGATTACAGGTTTTGAAATAAGAATAGTTTTCGCGTGGAAAATATAAGTGAAGGGTCCACTGTAGAGCGTAAAATCCACAACCGATTTTACGCTCTACAGATTTTTATTTTACCTAATGGTAAAGTAAGTTAAGGACCTACAAACATTTTAGAGTTTTCAAATAAAAATAAATTTCTGATAAAAATTTTAACAACCTAAATAATAATTCTCATTAACTATAAGAAGTATATATCATGAGCATTATAAATGTAACAAAAAATGGACGGAAAAAGGTCATTGCATTTCATTAAGATTAATACACAACCACAACCGATTTTACACTCTACAGATTTTTATTTTACCTAATGGTAAAGTAAGTTAAGGACCTACAAACATTTTAGAGCTTTCAAATAAAAATAAATTTCTGATAAAAATTTTAACTACCTAAATAATAATTCTCATTAACTATAAGAAGTATATATCATGAGCATTATAAATGTAACAAAAAATGGACGGAAAAAGGTCATTCCATTTCATTAAGATTATAACAGGCCCGAAATTAGTGGTATAGGTGTATTTATTCGAATTTAATGTATTAAACATTCTCTTCCTCAAACTAACCTAACCTTCCACGACAGAACTGTTGTCATGCAAAATTTCATGAAGCATAAAATCCAGATAAAAAAGTTGATTCTAAAAATACACTGTCTGTTGCCAAATTTCTTGAAAATCGGTTCATGTTTTTGTATATTTAGCCTAGAAATTTGGTGTTATAGCTGTTATTCAAAAAGTGAACATAAAAATGTGCGTAGCATACAATCAATACGATATAGAGTTTTTTTTAACTTCTGAGGTTAGATCTATTAAATGCCAAATTTTATTTAGTGGAAGAGTAAAAAAAAGTCTCATATATATTTATTATTATATTATATATTATAGGTTTTGAAGATGTAATGTGTCGTGTGTTCATCCCACAACATTCTTTATAACAGATTTCATGAAAATAAGATCAGTACATTTTTGTATGCCTGAACGTAAATTTGGTTTAATAATTGTTTTACAAAAAGTTGGTGTAAAAAGGGGCGTGGCGTCCGATCCAGATCCTGAGATCGGTATACCAAATTTTATGTACATCGGTTCATTGGTTTTCTGTAAGTCTCGAATGAAAATTTTCTATAACAATTATATAGAAAAAAGTGAGCATAAGAATAATCGTGACGTCAAATCATGATTTTATATAGCCTAATGTTCCACTTTAGAATAGAACTATTAGTGTTCTAAATTGAAAATCGGTTCAGCAGTTTGTCCGTGAAAGCGTAACAAACTTTCTCTTTCATATAATTATAGGATAAGATATAGGTAAGGATAGTTTTATAAAAAGTGGGCGTAGAAAGGGGCGTGGCATCGGATCAAGTTCTTATATATAGTCTATAGTTCTTTCCAAGCTTATACCTATCGGTATGCAACATTTCAGGTTAATCGGTTTATTAGTTTTTGCATATTGTGATTGCAAAATTGGTGTAATAATAGTTTTGCAAAAAGTGGGCGTAAAAAGGGGCGTGGCATCCGATCAAGATCTTATATAGCCTATTGTTCCTCTTGAGGTCAGACCTATTAGCGGTCCAAATTTCATGTAAATCGGTTCAGTAGTTTTGACGTGCAATCGTAACAAACAAACACACAAACAAACAAACAGTCTGTTATATACATACTAGCTATACCCAGTGTGCTTTGCTACCCTAAAAGGAATATGTATAAATAAAAATCCCACTTTACGATTTTAAAGATCCTTACTACAATGGTTTTCCAGATTTATAATATGTTACATATGAGAGATGTCAAGCAAATTATAGCCAATTTCTATCTATCTATAAAAAACTTTAATAATATAAGAGTTTCCAAGATGCACGAAATTTTGTATTTAATTCATATATGTTGTATCAAGCCACCCATTGAAAGTCCGCCCGTTATGCTCTAAATGTTCACATGAATTTTTCATGTTCACATGAGTTCTTCATGTAAAATTTGAAGATTCTAGCTCTAATAGTTTTTCAGATATACGAATATTTCTATTTGATTCATATGGGGGCTTCAAGCTCCCAACATGAAAGTCCAAAATGTTCAGATGAATTCTAAACTAATTTGTGCAAAATTTTATAAATCAAGTTCTATTAGTTTCCCAGATAAACGAAATTTTATTTTAATGCATATGGGAGGTGCCAAGTTCCGCATTGAAAGTCCGCCCGTTATGCTCTAAATGTTCAATGAATTTCAAAGTTCTTCATGTAAAATTTGAAGATTCTAGCTCTAAAAGTTTCTCAGATATACGAATTTTTCTATTTGATTCATATGGGTGCTTCAAGACCCCCCAGATGAAAGTCCGCTTTTTTTTCCTCCAAAATGTTCAGATAAATATTTAAGTTCTTCGTGCAAAATTTGAAGAATTTAGTTCCGTTTAGTTTGTCTTTAATTAATATGGGAGGTGCCGCTCCCCTCAAGGGTAGTCCGAGAATTTATTACCCAAAATGTTTAGATGGATGTTAAAGTTATTCGTGCAAAATTTTAAGATTCTAACTGTAATAGTTTCCAAGATAAACGTATTTTTGTATTTAATTTATATGGAAGGTGCATCCCTAGTCCGCCCACTTTTTGTCCTAAATAATTATATTGACACTAAAGTTGCTCCGACAAAATTTGAGGACTCTAACTGTTATATTATCTAAAATATACGGATTTAATATTTTCTTAATATGGGCGTGACTACTCGCCCACTTGGAATTTCAAAATAAAAAGTAGCCTATTACCTATTCTAGATATACAGGAATACGCTGTGAAAATTTTAATAAAATCGGTTCAAGAAATATTCATCTGAGACCCAACAAAGTATATATATTCTGGGTCCTTATGAAATTCTGAGTCGATTTAGCTTTGTCCGTCTGTCCGTCCGTCTGTCTGTTTGTGTAAAACACGCTCACGTTAAAACGAAGCAATGGAAAGTAACGAAATTCAGCAAAAATATTCATTATTATCCGGTACAGTTTGGTCATCATACATTCGTTTCTACACAAGATCCTGATTCCTGCTGAAAATTGCCAGAATCGGTCCATAATTTAATATACCTCCCATACAAAAGTACATATTCCCGGAAAATGAGTTTTTTGTTAATAACTTCCGTCAGAATGTTGATATCTTCACACAATTTTACAACTTAAAATCTTATGTCAATAGAATTCATTGAGAGAAAAAGTTTTCTGGATGGGTCCATAATTGGACATAGCTCTCATACAAGGTCCCCTCCCGAAAATCACTTAAACGCACATAACTCTTTACTAAATTAAAATATCCATATAAAGTTTGGTACTAGTATTGCCCTCACATACAGAAATATTACTGTGAAATTTGCACAGAAATAATACTGTGAAATTTTTTTCCGATCGGTCCATCCTTGGTCATAGAATTTTGATTTTTTTTAAAAACTCAAAACATGCTCTTAAAATTTAAAAAATATGCTCCAAAAATAATTATTTTAAATTATATTTTAACATTGAAAAGCTTAAAAAACTGAAATTGTAATGAAATAATAAATATTTAATGTCATATTTCATCCTACTAGATTTTTTATAATTGATTCATCTGATAGTTTGAAGAACTAGTTTAATAGAACTCTGTTTTACGTTCAGATAACCAATAAATAACATGAAGCCATTTGGTCCCCAAAAAAACATATTTCAAATATTTCGGTGCCAGAAAATCACTTGAACACACATTAGTTATTACTAAATTACGATATATATTACGATATACAGTGCTCTCATCAAGATCGCATCTTAGATGCGACTGCTTTATTCCATTGGGCAAAGAATTATTGTAAAGAAACTAAAATAGTTTTTAGTAGCAAAGAGGATCATGAGGAAACATTGAAAACACTAAAGAGCAGATTCGATGCTGCGGTAACAATCGATGGCACTGCTCAATACCATGCTTTCATACCGCTTGTCGATGGAAGACTCAAATTAAAAAATGCGATTTCTTTCCAAAGCCAAAAAAGAAGCCAGCAGCGAAATCAGTAGCTGAATCAAAAAAAAGCAGCTAATAAAGGTGACAAATAAGGAGGATAAAAGTATGGATATTTGAAAATTTAAAAACTTCATAAATTAAGTGTAAAAATAGTTATTATATAAATTGATCTATTGTGATCAAGATTAAATTTTACTAAATTATTCATCTTTTTATTATTATTATTATTATTATTATTATTATTATTATTATTATTATATTATTATTATTATTATTATTATTATTATTATTATTATTATTATTATTATTATTATTATTATTATTATTATTATTATTATTATTATTATTATTATTATTATTATTATTATTATTATTATTATTATTATTATTATTATTATTATTATTTTTATTATTAACATATTATGGGTATTACAGTATCGAGGCTATGAAATTTTAGTTGGGTATGTTACATACCATCGGAAAGGCTAATGTGTCCAGTTTCTCTGCGTAAGTTTAATTTTTAAGGTTTGTACTGAAATTCAAGCAAATATGTTATCTGAAACAGTTAAATTATTTATTGTATTTTGGCAATAATAATAAGAAAATTTTTTATTGAATCTATAGAAATTTTGTTAAAAAATATATACTAAATTTTAACAAAAATTTTACAAAAAATATTTAAAACTAAAAGTAGTAAAAAATTACATATATACTTAGAACATTTTTAAGAAAACGTTTCTAATTCTAGAAACTATTATTTTGTACTGTGAAAACTGAAACACTTATACATTAAATGTTATAAACCAAATAAGAATTATATCAATTCATTTTAGTACATTCCAAAACTGGTTTTATTGTTGTATTCCATATGCTGACATAAAAATAAAACTCAAACAAAAACATTTATTGAATCAGTAAAAATATTTACTGAAAGTTAAATTTATTTCAATAAAGTGTTTGTTAGAAAATATTTTCCTTCTGTGTGAACATCAAACAAATTCGTTATAAACCCAAATAAAAATATTTATAAAAATCGAAATTAAATTTAAGCAAACGATTGTTAAGAAAAAAATTGGGCATATTTTTTTCTGTGTATGAAAAAAATTAAAATAGTGCAAATTTAAAAACCTTTGTCTTGAGTTACAAAACATTTATTTTGATAGATATCCCACTCGCATCCCACTAAGCGACCAAAAAGGTTTTAAAGGAAAAGACCTAAGCTTTCTTTTGAGAAAAAAAAATTAATAAAAAAGAGTCCATTTTGGAAAAAAAAAGTCAAAAAGGTTTTTGATTTTTCAAAAAAAAAAGTAAAAAATTGTATGTCTTGAGTTACAAAATATTTTTTTTATAAATATCCCACTCGCATCCCACTAAGCGACAAAAAGGGTGTTAAAGGAAAACACATAAGCTTTCTTCTGAGTAAAAAAAAAAAAAATTAAAAATGGGTCCATTTTTTTAAAAAAAGGCAACAAAGTTTTTGATTTTGCAAAAAAATTCAAAAATTTTAAATCTTGAGTTACAAAATATTTTTTTGATAGATATCCCACTCGCATCCCACTAAGCGACCATATAGGTCGCTTAGGAAAAGACCTAAGCTTTCTTAAAAAAAAATAAAAAAAAAATAAAAAGGGCCCATTTTGAAAAAAAAGTCAAAAATATTTTTGATTTAAAAAAAAAAAATCAAAAATATTTTATTAAATTTTTTTAATTTTTTTTTCCAAAGATTGCATAAATAGCTATCTAAACTATTTGGGACACATTTTGCTAAGAACAATAGGTAATAAGTTATATGGATAAAAAAACACCTGTTTGGCCAAAATTTCAAATTTTGACCTCCTATAACTCAGAGAGTTCTTGACCGATCTTGTTGAAAAATGGTGTCCGAATTACTATCCAATAGAACTAACATTGGTGAAAATTTCATCGCGGAAGACATCGATTTCAAAAGTTGGTTCACTTGACGTGAAATGCCCCATATGTATTTTGAAAATCCTTAAATCTTTCACACACCTGCATACATACATGCACATTAAATATCGTTAAAGCCTATCTTAGGGCGCTATAAAAACATAAAAGAAAATGGGGTTTGTAATGTTCAATAAATCTTGGAATTGTAACAGATTTAAGCTGTTTAAATCTTGGGGTATTTCTATTTAAGACATGAGAAAACTTATTTCTACAAATATTTGATCAATTAAAAAAGTATTAATATAAAAGTAGCTGGTGGAGGGTATTTAAGATTCGGCTCAGCCGAATATAGCACTCTAACTTGTTATATTTAAGACATGAGAAAATTTATTTCTACAAATATTTGATCAATTAAAAAAGTATTACTATAAAAATAGCTGGTGGAGGGTATTTAAGATTCGGCTCAGCCGAATATAGCACTCTAACTTGTTAATCCTTAAAGTCAGTTTCTGAACCAAAAAGTCCTTAAAATTTTAGAAATTGAAAATGGGCTTAAATTAGGTAATTTGTAGAAAAATATAAAAAACTTTCTTTGAGAAATTATACTGAAATCAGCATTTTTTGGTAGGAAACTAAGGACACTTTCAAATAATTTGTTTTATTTTTTCCATGTGCAGTAGATTTAAAGAACTGTTCAGTTTAAATTACGTCACACCGTATTTTGAATTGTAGTACCCCTGGTGTAAAGAGGCAAAAGTCTTCTGGGCATTTTGTTAATTTCAAAAATACCTACCATTAACCGTATAAAATTTCAAGCGTTTTTTTTTTGCTGTTTGAAAAAGTACATGCAATTGAAGAAACTCTGAAACGATTATGAGAAATTCTGCACAAAATCATGAAAAATTTGGGCTCATTGATTTCAAATTCCTGTAAAAAGAACAAAATTACGTTTTTTTCTGCCCTAGAAAATATGAAGAATCGTTGAATATTGACAGAGAAAACAAAAATACTTTTAATTTGACAAACAATTTTCAGTTGTTCATTAAGGAGTAAAACCACCGTTTTTTCGCCTTTGTTTCTCAAAAATACATCTATTTATAAAAAAGTATGTTTAAAAATATTATTTTTATTCATTAGACACCACTTATTAAATCCGAAGAAATAAAGGTTTAAAGATCAAATATTGTTAGATATACTAAAAAGTTACCCAAATAATTTTACTTATTAAAATATACACATCTCCTCTAAAAAATTTCGGAATTTGTTAATGGTAAATGGAAAATGTGTGCTGGAATTATTCAAAATCATTATTTAATTTGAAAGGCTTGGAATAAATACGGTGCTACATACGTGAAGAATTTTTGGTGGATAATTTTCTAAAGGTATAAAAAGATCTATATTTTATATGAACAATGCTTTATATGCATCGTTTCAGAGGTATACCTATATAAGATTTGCAAAAGTGCTGTCTTTCAGGACAGTCAAATGAGTAGTCAAATACAAATCATGGTTTTTTAGACTTGAGCTGCATTTCAAAAATGGCAACCGAATTTATATCAAGATCATTTTTGATTTTTATTGTTATCTCGATTTAACAATAAATTTAAATTTTATATTTTTGTATGAAAAATATGAGTGATTACGGATCTTTATTTTTTCTCGAATTGAGAGTTATTAAAGTAAATTTTTAAAGAGTTATATAAATAGAAATTTTAAGGGGAGATATAAATGATTTTCTCGATGGATTTGTAGATTTAAATTTAAAATTCGAATTTTTGTGAAAAGTGTAATATGAATATATTATTTACCCTATTTTAGGAGCGGTTTTTGTTCAGTACTGCATACAAAAGTGACATCGTAGACATTCATTCAAGATCTAATATATTTATAGTTTTTTTTTTATTCAGTGCTGCATACAAACATTCAAACATACGTGGACATTCATTCAAGATCTAATATAATTTATAGTTTTCTCGATCGTAGGAAACTACATCCGATTCTCTTTTAAAATTGTTATTTTCTGAAGATATACAGCAAATTAAAGGTTTTGAAATAAAAATAGTTTACCGGTGGAAAATATAAGTGATAGGAGTAATATATACAGATCTACAACAATATAACTTTGATAAAAAAAATTTCCGATTCTGTTTTAAAACAGTTTTTTTTTTTGAGGATATGCAGCGGATTACAGGTTTTGAAATAAGAATAGTTTTCGCGTGGAAAATATAAGTGAAGGGTCCACTGTAGAGCGTAAAATCCACAACCGATTTTACGCTCTACAGATTTTTATTTTACCTAATGGTAAAGTAAGTTAAGGACCTACAAACATTTTAGAGTTTTCAAATAAAAATAAATTTCTGATAAAAATTTTAACTACCTAAATAATAATTCTCATTAACTATAAGAAGTATATATCATGAGCATTATAAATGTAACAAAAAATGGACGGAAAAAGGTCATTGCATTTCATTTAGATTATAACAGGCCCGAAATTAGTGGTATAGGTGTATTTATTCGAATTTAATGTATTAAACATTCTCTTCCTCAAACTAACCTAACCTTCCACGATAGAACTGTTGTCATGCAAAATTTCATGAAGCATAAAATCCAGATAAAAAAGTTGATTCTAAAAATACACTGTCTGTCTGTCTGCCAAATTTCTTGAAAATCGGTTCATGTTTTTGTATATTTAGCCTAGAAATTTGGTGTTATAGCTGTTATTAAAAAAGTGAACATAAAAATGTGCGTAGCATACAATCAATACGATATAGAGTTTTTTTTAACTTCTGAGGTTAGACCTATTAAATGCCAAATTTTATGTAAATAAGTTTATTAGTTATGTAGTGAAAGAGTAAAAAAAGTCTCATATATATTTATTATTATACTATATATTATAGGTTTTGAAGATGTAATGTGTCGTGTGTTCATTCCACAACATTCTTTATAACAGATTTCATGAAAATAGGATCAGTACATTTTGTATGCCTGAACGTAAATTTGGTTTAATAATTGTTTTACAAAAAGTTGGGGCGTGGCGTCCGATCCAGATCCTGAGATCGGTATACCAAATTTTATGTACATCGGTTCATTAGTTTTCTGTAAGTCTCGAATAAAATTTTCTATAACAATTATATAGAAAAAAGTGAGCATAAGAATAATCGTGACGTCAAATCATGATTTTATATAGCCTAATCGTTTTTTTTTTTTTGCTGTTTGAAAAAGTACATGCAATTGAAGAAACTCTGAAACGATTATGAGAAATTCTGCACAAAATCATGAAAAATTTGGGCTCATTGATTTCAAATTCCTGTAAAAAGAACAAAATTACGTTTTTTTCTGCCCTAGAAAATATGAAGAATCGTTGAATATTGACAGAGAAAACAAAACTACTTTTAATTTGACAAACAATTTTCAGTTGTTCATTAAGGAGTAAAACCACCGTTTTTTCGTCTTTGTTTCTCAAAAATACATCTATTTATAAAAAAGTATGTTTAAAAATATTATTTTTATTCATTAGACACCACTTATTAAATCCGAAGAAATAAAGGTTTAAAGATCAAATATTGTTAGATATACAAAAAAGTTACCCAAATAATTTTACTTATTAAAATATACACATCTCCTCTAAAAAATTTCGGAATTTGTTAATGGTAAATGGAAAATGTCTGCTGGAATTATTCAAAATCATTATTTAATTTGAAAGGCTTGGAATAAATACGGTGCTACATACGTGAAGAATTTTTGGTGGATAATTTTCTAAAGGTATAAAAAGATCTATATTTTATATGAACAATGCTTTATATGCATCGTTTCAGAGGTATACCTATATAAGATTTGCAAAAGTGCTGTCTTTCAGGACAGTCAAATGAGTAGTCAAATACAAATCATGGTTTTTTAGACTTGAGCTGCATTTCAAAAATGGCAACCGAATTTATATCAAGATCATTTTTGATTTTTATTGTTATCTCGATTTAACAATAAATTTAAATTTTATATTTTTGTATGAAAAATATGAGTGATTACGGATCTTTATTTTTTCTCGAATTGAGAGTTATTAAAGTAAATTTTTAAAGAGTTATATAAATAGAAATTTTAAGGGGAGATATAAATGATTTTCTCGATGGATTTGTAGATTTAAATTTAAAATTCGAATTTTTGTGAAAAGTGTAATATGAATATATTATTTACCCTATTTTAGGAGCGGTTTTTGTTCAGTACTGCATACAAAAGTGACATCGTAGACATTCATTCAAGATCTAATATATTTATAGTTTTTTTTTATTCAGTGCTGCATACAAACATTCAAACATACGTGGACATTCATTCAAGATCTAATATAATTTATAGTTTTCTCGATCGTAGGAAACTACATCCGATTCTCTTTTAAAATTGTTATTTTCTGAAGATATACAGCAAATTAAAGGTTTTGAAATAAAAATAGTTTACCGGTGGAAAATATAAGTGATAGGAGTAATATATACAGATCTACAACAATATAACTTTGATAAAAAAAAATTCCGATTCTGTTTTAAAACAGTTTTTTTTTTGAGGATATGCAGCGGATTACAGGTTTTGAAATAAGAATAGTTTTCGCGTGGAAAATATAAGTGAAGGGTCCACTGTAGAGCGTAAAATCCACAACCGATTTTACGCTCTACAGATTTTTATTTTACCTAATGGTAAAGTAAGTTAAGGACCTACAAACATTTTAGAGTTTTCAAATAAAAATAAATTTCTGATAAAAATTTTAACTACCTAAATAATAATTCTCATTAACTATAAGAAGTATATATCATGAGCATTATAAATGTAACAAAAAATGGACGGAAAAAGGTCATTGCATTTCATTTAGATTATAACAGGCCCGAAATTAGTGGTATAGGTGTATTTATTCGAATTTAATGTATTAAACATTCTCTTCCTCAAACTAACCTAACCTTCCACGATAGAACTGTTGTCATGCAAAATTTCATGAAGCATAAAATCCAGATAAAAAAGTTGATTCTAAAAATACACTGTCTGTCTGTCTGCCAAATTTCTTGAAAATCGGTTCATGTTTTTGTATATTTAGCCTAGAAATTTGGTGTTATAGCTGTTATTCAAAAAGTGAACATAAAAATGTGCGTAGCATACAATCAATACGATATAGAGTTTTTTTTAACTTCTGAGGTTAGACCTATTAAATGCCAAATTTTATGTAAATAAGTTTATTAGTTATGTAGTGAAAGAGTAAAAAAAGTCTCATATATATTTATTATTATACTATATATTATAGGTTTTGAAGATGTAATGTGTCGTGTGTTCATTCCACAACATTCTTTATAACAGATTTCATGAAAATAGGATCAGTACATTTTTGTATGCCTGAACGTAAATTTGGTTTAATAATTGTTTTACAAAAAGTTGGTGTAAAAAGGGGCGTGGCGTCCGATCCAGATCCTGAGATCGGTATACCAAATTTTATGTACATCGGTTCATTAGTTTTCTGTAAGTCTCGAATAAAATTTTCTATAACAATTATATAGAAAAAAGTGAGCATAAGAATAATCGTGACGTCAAATCATGATTTTATATAGCCTAATCTTCCACTTTAGAATAGTACTATTAGTGCTCTAAATTTCATGAAAATCGGTTCATCAGTTTGTCCGTGAAAGCGTAACAAACTTTCTCTTTCATATAATTATAGGATAAGATATAGGTAAGGATAGTTTTATAAAAAGTGGGCGTAGAAAGGGGCTTGGCATCGGATCAAGTTCTTATATATAGTCTATAGTTCTTTCCAAGCTTATACCTATCGGTATGCAACATTTCAGGTTAATCGGTTTATTAGTTTTTGCATATTGTGATTGCAAAATTGGTGTAATAATAGTTTTGCAAAAAGTGGGCGTAAAAAGGGGCGTGGCATCCGATCAAGATCTTATATAGCCTATTGTTCCTCTTGAGGTCAGACCTATTAGCGGTCCAAATTTCATGTAAATCGGTTCAGTAGTTTTGACGTGCAATCGTAACAAACAAACACACAAACAAACAAACAGTCTGTTATATACATACTAGCTATACCCAGTGTGCTTTGCTACCCTAAAAGGAATATGTATAAATAAAAATCCCACTTTACGATTTTAAAGATCCTTACTACAATGGTTTTCCAGATTTATAATATGTTACATATGAGAGATGTCAAGCAAATTATAGCAAGTTCGCCAGTTTCTATCTATCGCCAATTTCTATCTATCTATAAAAAACTTTAATAATGTAAGAGTTTCCAAGATGCACGAAATTTTGTATTTAATTCATATATGTTGTGTCAAGCCACCCATTGAAAGTCCGCCCGTTATGCTCTAAATGTTCACATGAATTCTTCATGTTCACATGAGTTCTTCATGTAAAATTTGAAGATTCTAGCTCTAATAGTTTTTCAGATATACGAATTTTTCTATTTGATTCATGTGGGGGCTTCAAGCTCCCAACATGAAAGTCCAAAATGTTCAGATGAATTCTAAACTAATTTGTGCAAAATTTTATAAATCAAGTTCTATTAGTTTCCCAGATAAACGAAATTTTATATTTAATGCATATGGGAGGTGCCAAGTTCCGCATTGAAAGTCCGCCCGTTATGCTCTAAACGTTCAATGAATTTCAAAGTTCTTCATGTAAAATTTGAAGATTCTAGCTCTAATAGTTTCTCAGATATACGAATTTTTCTATTTGATTCATATGGGTGCTTCAAGACCCCCCAGATGAAAGTCCGCTTTTTTTTCCTCCAAAATGTTCAGATAAATATTTAAGTTCTTCGTGCAAAATTTGAAGAATTTAGTTCCGTTTAGTTTGTCTTTAATTAATATGGGAGGTGCCGCTCCCATCAAGGGTAGTCCGAGAATTTATTACCCAAAATGTTTAGATGGATGTTAAAGTTATTTGTATTTAATTTAAAGTATTTTTGTATTTAATTTATATGGGAGGTGCCATGCCCCCTCCCTAGTCCGCCTACTTTTTGTCCTAAATAATTATATTGACACTAAAGTTGCTCCGACAAAATTTGAGGACTCTAACTGTTATATTATCTAAAATATACGGATTTAATATTTTCTTAATATGGGCGTAACTGCTCGCCCACTTGGAATTTCAAAATAAAAAGTAGCCTATTACCTATTCTAGATATACAGGAATACGCTGTGAAAATTTTAATAAAATCGGTTCAAGAAATATTCATCTGAGACCCAACAAAGTATATATATTCTGGGTCCTTATGAAATTCTGAGTCGATTTAGCTTTGTCCGTCTGTCCGTCCGTCCGTCCGTCTGTCTGTTTGTGTAAAACACGAAGTAATGGAAAGTAACGAAATTCAGCAAAAATATTCATTATTATCCGGTACAGTTTGGTATTGAAATGAGCAAAATCGGTTTTAAAATATTCTGATGTAATTTTCTCGAAAACTATGCAAGATAATTTCATGAAAGTCAACATACATTCCTTTCTACACAAGATCTTGATTCCTGTTGAAAAATGCCATAATCGGTCCATAATTTCATATACCTCCCATACAAAAGTACATATTCCCGGAAAATGAGATTTTTGTTAATAACTTCCGTCAAAATGTTGATATCTTCACACAATTTTACAACTTAAAATCTTATGTCAATAGAATTCATTGAGAGAAAAAGTTTTCTGGATGGGTCCATAATTGGACATAGCTCTCATACAAGGTCCCCTCCCGAAAATCACTTAAACGCACATAACTCTTTACTAAATTAAAATATCTATATAAAGTTTGGTACTAGTATTGCCCTCACATACAGAAATATTACTGTGAAATTTTTTTCCGATCGGTCCATAATTGATCATAGCTCCCATACAAGGTCCCTTCCCCAAAATCACTTAAACGCGTATAACTTATTATTAAATTAAGTTATCCATATAAAATTTGGTACAAGTATTATATGGATATGCTCATATGCACAGAAATATTACTGTGAAATTTTTTTCCGATCGGTCCATCCTTGGTCATAGAATTTTGAATTTTTTTTTTAAAAACTCAAAATATGCTCTTAAAATTTAAAAAATATGCTCCTAAAATAATTATTTTAAATTATATTTTAACATTGAAAAGCTTAAAAAGACTGAAATTGTAAAGAAATAATAAATATTTAATGTCATATTTCATCCTACTAGATTTTTTATAATTGATTCATCTGATAGTTTGAAGAACTAGTTTAATAGAACTCTGTTTTACGTTCAGATAACCAATAAATAACATGAAGCCATTTGGTCCCCAAAAAAACATATTTCAAACGACAAAGTTTGACACATTTCTTCCAATTGTATTCATACCCAGCAAAACCTTTGCTTACAATGATTACCATTAAGTACTTTATTAATGACTTACTTTGTATGTAAAGTCTAAAAAAAATCAAAATAAAGAAACAAACAAACATAAAACAGTTACTTTTTCTTTTTTTTTTCCTTTTTTTGTGCACACGATATCAAATATCTATTTTTAGACAAACAGAAAATAAAATAGTATTTGTGTGTGAAAACTATTATTTGACGCACAATAAAACAGCTAAGCAGTGGTGTAGTGAGTGGAGCATCCAACTGGCAGACGGAAGGTATTGAGTTCAACCCCAGTCTGTGTCGACTTTTTATTTTTATTTTTTCATAAATATTCTATAAATAACTCTACTAAAAAAACAACTTATTTCCAACCAAATAATATTGACTTACTTTTGGAACATCTCAAACAAAAATAAGTACTTTTTCTAGTAGAATTGTAATCACTTTACTCGATGAATTCTGGTGATTTTTCTAGTGAATTTGTAAGCAAATATTTTGCTGGGTAGCTTCTAAACTGACATTTTAATCGGTGTTGTCATAAAATCCAATAATAACACTGTAAGTAAAATTTCAACTTTCAAAAAGACACAGAAAAACGCCGAAACACGTGGACTTAATTTTCGGTCGTAGAATCTAGTGGCATACTCCGTTTTGAAACGTTAGGTCAAAATCGGGAGATATTGGATTTTAAAGTTTACACTGTTTCTGAGGTGTTTTTTGATTATTTAAATTAAAAAAACTTTCACGCATAGAAAATTATGAATTAATTATGCATATACATATATTTAGCTTTTTATAATTAGTTCGTATGTCTATGCGTGAAAACTTTTTTCAAAAATTTAAAAATTAAAAATCACCTCATAAACACAATATCTCCCGATTTTGACCTAAATTTTCAAAACGGAGTAAGCCACTAGATTCTACGACCCAAAATTAAGTTTAGGTGTCTCGGCGTTTTTCTGTGTCTTTTTGACATACTTACAGTATTATCAATACTAGTTTTTTAAACCATAAAAATGGATTGGTGTCATGAAATCCAAAGTTATCGGTTTTATGTCCGATTTGAAATTTATTGCTTTATTGAATAAAAAATATAACATTGGTTTTACATGAGACTAATGTATTTTTTGCAGTTTTCAAGTTCTAAAAGAAAATAATTTTTTTCAAAATTGTAAAATAGGCTAAAAAATTAAAAAAAAAAAATAAAAAAATTAAATTTGATTTTTTTAAATAAAGTTTTGAAAAGAAAACTAAAAATGTACAAAAATGAAAAAAAGCGAAAAACTTTAAAATATGCACAAAAAGAGTAAAATATACTCTAAAAAATCATGCAAAATTATGCTCTTATGGGTAAAATATGCAAAAATATGCTCTAACAAATCGATGCCAAAATTCTTAAATTGGTCTGAAACGTGTAAATATCTCATCCATGAGTCCGCCACACCATGAGTCCGACGCACCACAAAAAGCATGCATTTGCATATTTTGGTTTCCCTGCTCATTACCAAATAAATCTATTGATACAAAATTTGGCAGAAATATTAGTTTGGTATACAAAAATTCTATTTCAAGATTTTTTTTACGATCGGTCTATAACATGGGTGCGGTCGGTCCTATGCAAGTTTCCCTTCAGAAAATCACTTGTACATACATTACTTATTACTAAATAGATACAAAATTTGACTGAAATATAGCTTTTATGTACAGAAATTTGGCTTAAAGAATTTTTTACGATCGGTCTATAATTGGTCATATCTCCCATACTAGGTCCTGCCCCTAAAAGCACTTTAACCGTATTTAACTAGTTGCATTATCAATTTGTGTAGAACAAAATTTTATATATGTATGTATTTTGAAAATCCTTACATCTTTCACACATGCATGTGTGTGAAAGATGTATGCACATTATTAAATATCGTTAAAGCATATTTTACGGCGCTATAAAAATATAAAAGAAAATATAATGTTCAATAAATTTTGGAATTGTAACAGATTTAAGCTGTTTAAATCTTGGGGTTTTTTTATACCTGTATATTGATAAAAAGCGGCACAACTAAGTTTTATACAAGCCTTGATGACCTTGACAAATTTCATAGAGATCGGGCTTCATTTGACCCTAGCTCCCACACAAAGTCACCTTCAGAAGATTACTTGAATGTCCAAAATTAACTTATAAACACAAATATCGCGATGAAATTCAGCACAATAAAATATTATGTACATATAAATATATTCACAAAATGTTATCAGACTTGGTCCATATTTGCCCCTAGCCCCCATATAAAGCCTCTTTCAGAAAATTAGTTTTTCATCCATAAACTGCTTAAATGTATCGGAACAAGGTAATAGAAAATAAATGCTTTATTATGAAAAATAAATCACATTTAATATTCATAACTGGTGTAGGGTATCATATGGTCGGTCACGCCCGACTATACTTTCTTACTTGTTTTTTACTGTAGATTTTCTTTTTTTTAGGATTTTTTCTTTAAGGAACACTGTGGAAATTGACACGATTTAGAAAATTACACCAAATAATAAATTTTACTATACATTTTCCCTGACTTAATTCTTATATCTTTTGTTTTACTTTTAATTTGATTAAATGCAAATTTTGCTTATTAATTACTTTAAATTTTCAAGTTTCACTTTCTTTTTCTAGTATTCACAAATAAGTTTTCTTCAAAGCTTATTCTTTTACATTTTTCAAACACTTTGATCTGTGTTCTCGTATCTTTGATTTTACTTTGATCTATGTTGGTATTTTAACTATTACAGAGGTGACAATGCTTCTTCTTATGGGAATTGTCAGTGGGATTAAATATTCACAGATCTTTTCCTCTCCTTTCGTTCTCCTCTGCCCTATTTCTCTTGTTCTTCTTTGACATCAACCAAATAGAATTAAAAGAAGAAAGATTCAATGGATTTCATGTCAAAAATTCAGTGACAATAGAACGAAAGAATAACTCTTTCAGAGATTAAAAGGCCTGTAAATGGTTTGGAAATATTTGAAATGTGTTGGTTAATGTCAAGATTCTGGATAAGAAGATTTTGGTCACATTTACCTTCTCTGGATTTATAGCCAAGTGTGATGTATGGATTTTATGGAACAATTTTGAGGATGGAATCCACTTACAAAGTTTACTATTCCTTTAAGAGTAAATCGTTAAGATTTCTATAAAGGATGAAGGTGTAAGTATACCGATTTTACTGGACAAAGGAAAGAATTTTACTTAAACAGGGGATCCTGTCCTCTCAAAAATTAACATTTTCTATAACTACCCAGCAAAAAATCTGAAATTTTTGGTAATAGCCAGTAGTTATTTCATTTATTACTTGGTAATGAGTGTTCATTATCATCCACATTATTTCATTTAGCTGAATAGGTTATTACTGGTAAAGAACAAAATAATTTGGATTTGTTATGGCTCAATTGTCTAGGTCGTTCATTTAACAAACAGGGGGTTCGTGGTTCGAGCCCTGCTGGATACTGTTTATTTTTTTCAAAATGACATTCATTTATATATTTTTGTAAAAAGCCGTTCTCAAAATTACAAAAAGCAACATGTTAATGGAGCATCGAGTAAGCGGCTGGAGTGAGAAACATAGAAAACAACTGAATGCCTGGGTTCAAATCCCGGCCGAGGAATTTTTTTATTTTTTGTTTTCTACATACAAAGACGGCCCAAAATAACTAGCTATAACATAACATATTTGTAGGTTTATTTGTAACTAGTTATTTCGCAAAGTTTTTGTAATCAAATTAGTAACCATTTATTAATTTGTTTAAGGTTATTTGAACCTCGTCGAACAAAAATAATTAGTTATTCACCCCAAAAGTAATTAGTTTCCACGTGATTCCAATATTACTTTCTAGATTACTAGGTAATGAAAATTTTTGCTGGGTATATTTACCAGTAGTAGTAACTCAATTTTTAGGTGTTGAAAAGGATCCCAGCAAAAAAGACTTTAAGCTAGTTAGAAAGTCATGCAGAGTCGGACAATTGACTACTGCGTAGGACATCGTCATGTTAAAATAGTCAGTTGGCTCCATTTATAATCCAAGAATCAACCATAACTAGTTGATGAAAAAGTCGGTGTTTAATGCATTTAAAGTTAGTTGCTGGCAGGGTATGTATGAAAAATACACATGTACAAACATGTCTAGCATGTCTTAAAGTTAGTTACAACAAGTTACAGAGCTATATTCGGCTGTGCCGAACCTTAAATACCCTCCACCAGCAAGCTACTTTTTATTAAAACCCATTTAACTATCTAATATTTAGATAACTTGACAAAATTGTTGTTTCCGTTGTGAGGGTACTAACATTTATGCATATATGGAACTAATTTTGATTAGGTTCATAAAATTTTATATTAATAGGTCAGTTGCAAACATTTTAATATAATGATTTATCTATACACTAACATACTCATGTCGAATTTTATCTGGATATAAAATCATTTAATAATGAATTAAGTGGTATTAAGTGATTTTCAGAAGCAGAATTCCGTATAACGATTTATATATACAAAATACACATTTATGTCGAATTTTATCCCCATGATTTTGATTGTCAATGTGCGTTTAAGTAATTTTCGGAAATGATCCTTATATGGGAGTTGTGACCAATTATGGACCGATCAAGAAAATATTTCGTATAATGATTTATATGAAAAAAAAGAAATTTAAGTCAAATATTACTCCAATAGATTTATTAATTAATAAAATATGTGCGTTTATGCGATTTTCGGAAGTGGACTCTATATAGGAACTATGACCAATTACGGGCCTCTCCAGAAAAATTTCGTAGAGTGATTCATATGAATGTACACAAAACATATTCGTGTCGAATTTTATCAAGATAGCTTTATTTGACAATGAAATATGTGAGTTTAAATGATTTTCGGAAGAGGTCCTTATATGAAAGCTATGACCAATAATGGACCGATCCGGAGAAAAATTGGTATTATATGTACACAAAACTTTATACCGATAGCTTTATTTAAGTGGAAGTAGACCTTATATGGGAGCTACGACTAATAATGGACCGATACGAAAAGATATTTGGTAGAATGATTTGTAAGTACACAGAACATATTCAGCTCAAATTTTATCACAAAAGCTTTATTTATCAATGAATTATGTCCGTTTACGTGATTTTTGGAGGTGGACCTTATATGGGAGCTATGACCAATTGTGGACCGACTGAGATCTACGTTGGTAGTATGATTTCTATTCATATTATATTTATATGTACAAAATTTTGTGTTGATACCGATATATTTGAGGGAGTTATTAACGGTAAACTAATTTCCGGGAATATACACCTTTGTATGGGGGCTATGGGAAATATTGGATCAATTATTATGAGTTTGAAACATACTTGATCCTTGGGAAAAAAAAAATGTGTGACAACATTCATCGAAATATCTTTGGTAGTTTCTGAGAAAACTACATAAGAATTTGGAAAAAAAAAACGTTATTTTTTACGAGGTAGTCTGAAATTTTTACTCTGAACTTTTTACGTCGTAAACCGATTTTAATGATTTTCAATACCAACTGTACCGGATAATAAAGAATGTTTTGGGTGAATTTCTATTGCTTATTTTTAACGTGAGCGTGTTTTACACAGACAGACGGACGGACATAGCTAAATCGACACAGAATTTCATAAGGATCAAGAATATATATACTTTGTTGGGTGTCAGATGAATATTTCTTGGTGTTACACACGGAATGACAAAGTTATATATATATACCCTCTATCACCACTGATGGCGGTGGAGGATATAAAAAGATTAGCTTAAAGTTAACTGTTTATTAAATATCTTAAAATTAGTTGCAGAAAAGTCAACTAATAGTTTTCTTTTGTGTTACCTACTGTATTAATTAATTATATATATTCTGGGTCCTTATGAAATTCTGAGTCGATTTAGCTATGTCCGTTTTCCTAAGCAGTTCGGTATTGAAAATCAGCAAAATCGGTTCACAACGTAAAAAGTTATGAGAAAAAATTTCAGAATACCTCGAAAAAAAATAAGAAAGTACCTAAGATAATTCGACAAATTTTGTCACAGATTATTTCTTCCATCTGTAGATTAATTATGTTTAAAATTGCAGCAATCAATCCAAAATTTCCCATAGCTCCCATACAAAGGTACATATTCCCGGAAATTAATTTATCATTAATAACTTCCTCAAATATATCGGTATCAACACAAAATTTTGTACATATTGACATAATATGATAATTTGTACATATTGATATAATATGAACAGGAATCATACTACCGACTTAGATCTGTATCGGTCCACAATTGGTCATTGCTCCCATTTAAGGTCCACTTTCGAAAATCACTTAAATGAACATATTTTATTGACAAATAAAGCTTATGGGCATAAAATTCGATATGAATATGTTTTGTGTGTACATAAATCACTCTACGGTATTTTTTTTCCGGATCGGTCCATAATTGGTCATAGCTCCCATTTATTGATTTATAAAGCTATCAGGTGTAAAGCTTTGTCATGTGTAACACCAAGAAATATTCATCTGAGACCCAACAAAGTATATATATTCTGGGTCCTTATTCTGAGTCGATTTAGCTATGTCCATCTGTCTGTCTGCCTAAAACATGCTCACGTTAAAACTAAGCAAAATAAATAAACCAAATTCACCAAAAATATTCACTGTTGTCCTAAGCAGTCTGGTGTTGAAAATCAGCAAAATCGGTTCACAACGTTAAAGTTATGAGTGAAAATTTCAGACTACCTCGAAAAAATTACATGTTTTTTTGTAATCCTTAAGCCGTTTTCTCAGAAACTACAAAAGATAATTCTATGAATTTTGTCCCACATTCATCATCAATCAAAATAATCGATTCAACATATCCCATAGCCCCCAAAAATTAGTTTATCATTAATAACTCCCTCAAATATGTCGATATCAACACAAAATTTTGTACATGCAAATATAATGAACAGAAATCATGCTATCAACGTAGATCTCAGTAGGTTCACAATTGGTCATAGCTCCCATATAAGGTCCACTTTCGAAAATCACCTAAACGCACATATTTTATTGATAAATAAAGCTATTGAGATAAAATTCGAGTTGAATATGTTTTGTGTACATACAAATCATTATAGCTCACATAGCTCCCATATAATACCCACTTCCGAAAATCACTTAAAAGCACATATTTCATTGTCAAATAAAGCAATCAGAATAAAATTCGACACAAATATGTTTTTCCTAAATATAAATCACTCTACGAAATTTTTTCCGGATGGGCCCATAATTGGTCATAGCTCCCAAATAAGGCCCACTTCCGAAAATCACCTAAACGCATATATTTCATTGAATTCTAAAGCTATAGAGAGAAAATTCGGCTTGAATATGTTTTGTGTACATTCTACCACTTTTTTCCGGATCGTTCCATTATAGGTCTTAGCTCCCATATAAGGCCCACTTCCGAAAATCACTTCAACGCTCATATTTCATTGTCAAATAAAGTTATCTTGATAAAATTCGACACAATATATTTTGTCTTTATATGAATCACTCTACGAAATTTGTTCACTTAAACGCATATATTTCTTTGAATAATAAAGCTATCGGGATAAAGTTCGACTTGAATATGTTGTGTGAGCATATAAATCATTCTACCAAATTTTTTTTCCCGATCAGTCCATATTTGGTAATACAGGAGCGGATCCAGCTCAAGCGTTCGGGGGGAGGGGGAACTTTTTTTCGGTCGGTATATATTTTGGTAGTGACGATTTTACTTGATTTTGATGACTATACGCAATATTTGATATGAGAATCGAAACTTCCATCCAAATTCATTACAGTTTAGATTTTATCGAGGATTAAAGTTTATATTTTTAAGATTTTCTTCAAGAAGCATGAAATTTAAAATTATATTAAATATTGTAAATATAATGTTAAAAAGGTAATTTCAAAAAATTTCGAACAAAAAAGTTGCATTTTGAACATGACCCTTTCCGATTTCGATGAAATTTGGTACACACATTCTTCCTATGAATGTGAAATTTAAAGTTCCCCAAAGTTTCTAAATTCGTTACGGCTTAGATTTTATCGAGGTTCAAAGTTCATATTTTATAGGACTTTTTTCAACAAGCATTTAATTTGACATTTACTATTTATCCGATTTTAATCGTTTTAGTCGCTAATAAAAGCCTGTATCTTGTAGTATAATATTACTACCCAGCAAAAATTTTCATTACCTAGTAATCTAGAAAGTAATATTGGAATCACGTGGAAACTAATTACTTTTGGGGTGAATAACAAATTATTTTTGTTCGACGAGGTTCAAATAACCTTAAACAAATTAATAAATGGTTACTAATTTGATTACAAAAACTTTGCGAAATAACTAGTTACAAATAAACCTACAAATATGTTATGTTATAGCTAGTTATTTTGGGCCGACTTTGTATGTAGAAAACAAAAAATAAAAAAATTCCTCTGCCGGGATTTGAACCCAGGCATTCAGTTGTTTTCTATGTTTCTCACTCCAGCCGCTTACTCGATGCTCCATTAACATGTTGCTTTTTGTAATTTTGAGAACGGCTTTTTACAAAAATAGATAAATGAATGTCATTTTGAAAAAAATAAACAGTATCCAGCAGGGCTCGAACCACGAACCCCCTGTTTGTTAAATGAACGACCTAGACAATTGAGCCATAACAAATTCAAATTGTTTTGTTCTTTACCAGTAATAACCTATTCAGCTAAATGAAATGATGTGGATGATAATGAACACTCATTACCCAGTAATATATGAAATAACTACTGGCTATTATTAAACAAGTAAGAAAGTATAGTCGGGCGTGGCCGACCATATGATACCCTACACCAGTTATGAATATTAAATGTGATAAAGCATTTATCTTCAATATTCCCTTGTTCCGATACATTTAAGCAATTTAGGGATGAACAACTAATTTTCTAAAAAAAATGGGGGCTAGGGGCAAATATGGAACAAGCCCGATAAAATTTTGTGAATATATTTGTATTTACATAATATTTTATTGTGCTGAATTTCATCGCGATATTTGTGTTTATAAGTTAATGTGGGACATTCAAGTAATTTTCTGAAGGGGACTTTGTATGGGAGCTAGGGTCAAATGGGGCCCGATCTTTATGAAATTTGGCAGGGTCATCAAGACTTCTATAAAACTTAGTTGTGCCGTATTTTATCGATATAATTGTATATTTAACATAATTATGAGCTCAGAAGCCCTTTTCGGGGGGTTATGTTCTATGGGGGCTAGGTGAAATAATGGACCGATTTTAACCATTTTCAATAGGCTTCGTCCTTGGGTCAAATAAAACGTGCATGCCAAATTTCATCCAATTATCTTGAATATTGCGAACTGTGCCTTGCGCACAATGTTTACATGGACAGCCAGCCAACCAGCCAGACGGACGGACATAGCTTAATCGACTCAGAAAACGATTCTAAGCCGATTGGTATACTTTAAGGTGGGTCTAGGACGAATATTTTTGTATGTTACAAACATCAGCACAAATCCAATATACCCTCCCCACTAAAGTGGTGTAGGGTATAAAAATTTATAAGTTTTTCTTAATAAAATATTCATTATACCCTTCACCACTATAGTGGGAAGGGTATTATACGTTTGTTCTGATGTTTATAACGCATAAAAAGTATACCTTAAAGTATACCGATCGCCTCAGAATTACTTTCTGAGTCGATTAAGACATGTCCATCCGTCCGGCTGCGGTCCATGTAAACCTTTTCAAGATATTTTGATAAAATTAGGACCATAGGAGGTTTTTGCCACAGGGACAATGCCTATTAAAAATGGTTGAAATCGGTCCATGCATCCCCCATACATCCTAACCTTACGATTTAGGGTTTTTAACTCATAACTACTTCAAATATACTAATATCTCACCAAAAATTGGCAAAACTAAGTTTTATATAGGCATAAATGACCGTGACAATTTTTATAATGATCAACCGTCGTTTGACCCTAGCCCCCATACAAACCCCCCTTTAAAAAATAACTTAAACGTCCGAAAATTTACTTTTGACCATTAGTATCGCGATGAAATTCAACATAACTAACCTTTATATAAAATTACATCCCTCTTCCCAATTTGTTGAGAATCGGCCTATATTTGACCCTAACTCCCATATAAAGCCTCTTTTAGAAATTTAGTTTTTCATCAATAAATTGCTAAAATACATCGCAATTAAGGTAAAATTCAACATAAAAGCTTCTTTATTTAAAATAAATAATTTTCAAAATATACCCATGGTTAGGATATCATATAGTCGGCCATGCCCGTCTATACTTTTCTACTTGTTTTTTCTTTGAAAATTTTCAGACTTTTGTTGTGTTCATCAAGAAAAAAAAAATTATAAATTTTGAAATTTGTATGAAATAATGTGGATTATTTTACTAAAAGTTAATTTACTTGAGAACCCCTCATAGTCCCTTTCTGAAACTTTTATATTTTATTAAGAACACTATAAGCTTTTTTAGGTGTAGAAATAAAGAAAATGGAAGATACCTTTTTTGAGATATCCTTGACAGAAGGACGTTTATCGATATCATTATCCTTATGTTGAAACTGTAATATTTGAAATAACAAGTTAGAGTGCTATATTCGGCTGAGCCGAATCTTAAATACCCTCCACCAGTTACTTTAAATTAATACTTTTTTAATTGATCAAATATTTATAGAATGATTTAAACAGCTTAAATCTGGTACAATTCCAAAATTTTTTGAACATTACATTTTCTTATATATTTAAATAGCGCCCTAAAATATGCTTTAACGATATTTAATAATGTGCATGTATGCATGTGTGTGAAAGATTTAAGGATTTTCAAAATACATATGTATATATAATTTTGTTCTACACAAATTGATAATGCAACTAGTTAAATACGGTTAAAGTGCTTTTAGGGCCAGGACCTAGTATGGGAGATATGACCAATTATAGACCGATCGTAAAAAAATCTTTAAGCAAAATTTCTGTACATAAAAACTATATTTCAGTCAAATTTTGTATCTATATCGTAATTTAGTAATAAGTAATGTATGTTCAAGTGATTTTCTGAAGGGAACCTTGCATAGGACCGACCGCACCCATGTTATGGACCGATCGTGAAAAAATTTTGAAATAGAATTTTTGTATACCAAACTAATATTTGTGACAAATTTTGTATCAATAGCTTTATTTAAATAATGGGCGTTTAAGAGATTTTCGTAAAAGGACCTTGTATGGGAGCTATGACCAATTATGTATGTATATAAAGACAAAATTTCAAAATTCTGTATCTATACCATTATTTAGTAATGAATATTGTGCATTTAAATGATTTTCTGGAGGGGACCTAGCATGAGAGCTATGACCAAATATGGACCGATCATAAATTGATTGATATAAGATTTTAAGTTGTAAAATTTTGTGAAGATATCAGCATTCTGACGGAAGTTATTAATAAAAAACTAATTTTCCGGGAATATGTACTTTTGTATGGGAGGTATATGAAATTTTGGACCGATTCTCGCAATTTTCAGCAGGAATCAGGATCTTGTGTAGAAACGAATGTATGTTGACTTTCATGAAATTATCTTGCATAATTTTGGAGAAAATTACATCAGAATGTACAAGTAGGAAGTAGAACAAGTAGGAAAGTATAGTCGGGCATGGCCGACCATATGATACCCTACACCACTGAGTATGTTAAAAATATGGATTATATTTAATAACAAAGCATTTAAGTTGTTTTAACAATTTGTTGAAAAAAGTAATTTTCTAAAAGAGAGGTTATATGGGGGCAAGGGTAAATATGGGCCTATCCCTATAATTTTTGGTACATGGCTTTACGTTTACATTAGAGTTATGTATGCTGGATTTCATCGTGATAATAGTGTTTATTACTGAATTATTGACCATCAAGTCATTTTCCGAAGGGGACTTTGTATGGGGCTAGGGTCAAATAAAGTCTGATAATTACGAAAATCGGTAGTATTATTAAGATGTTTATAGAACTAAGTTTTGCCGTTTTTTTAGAGATACTACAATATTTAACATAATTATGAACTCAAAAGCCCTTTCCGGGGTGTAGGGTTGTATGGGGGCTAGGTAGGCTTGCCAGATTTGAAATCAACAAAAAACTTACATCGTAGTTTAAAAAAAAGCAGTACAATTGAATAAAAAAAGTACAATTTTTTATTTTCAAAAAAAAAAAATGAAATTAAATTGTTCTAAAAACGCTGTTGACATTGTTTGCTATGATTTTTCACAAAA
The DNA here is from genome assembly GCF_015586225.1 of Lucilia sericata. Classification (NCBI taxonomy): domain Eukaryota; kingdom Metazoa; phylum Arthropoda; class Insecta; order Diptera; family Calliphoridae; genus Lucilia; species Lucilia sericata. The sequence continues at coordinate 144,697 of NW_023994432.1, read as the reverse complement.
AAACTTATATAAAACTTATTTATGACAATAAAATTAATCCAATTACAAATCATTTTTTTAAATTTAATTTAAATTTTTGTTTCGTTTGGTTTCTTTACATTTTCAAATATCAACCATTTGTTGTGAACATATGTTTGATATCTTTTTATGGAGAAAAAATGTCCAGTAAAATATAAAAATTCTCTATCTCTAACTGTTACAAAAACTTTACAACTTTTACTCTGTTATTCAAATTTGTCATTCTTCAAACATCCTCAGACACTTAATTTTCGAAAAATTAGCCACCCTGCTACGAAAAATAAGAATGGCAGTATAGTTTTTTAAAAATCGTTCCACAGCGGGACTGGATAAAGCTATCGAATAGGTACTTACACGACGGAGCATTATGGACCATTTTAACATTCAAACATGTCCTTCACATTTCCATCTCTGAAGTCCTTAAATAGCGATTCTACAGAATATTTGTATATGGTCATGATTACATCTATAAAATTATGGTAAAATTCAAAAAGAAGTACAAATACGTACTTCTTTAGGGGTTATGCAGTTGAAAGTACAATTACTAAAAAGAAGTACGCGTACTGCTGAAAACAGTACGTCTGGCAAGCCTAGGGCTAGGTGAAATAATGGACCGATTTCAACCATTTTCAATAGGTTTCGTCGTAGGGCCGAAAAACACGTATGGTCCAAATTTCAGCAAAATATCTTGAAAATTGCGACCTGTACCTTGCGCACAAGGTTTACATGGACAGCCAGCCAGCCGGACAGACGGACATGGCTTAAACGACTTAGGAAGTGATTCTGAGTCGATCGGTATACTTTGAGGAGGGTGTAGGACCCACTATGGTGGTGTAGGGTATAAAAATGCTTATTTTTTCGGAGTTGTTTTAAATTTTGATTCATAACTTTTCCCGGTGTGAACCGATTTTGCTAATTTTCAATACCAAACCGTACCGGATAATAATGAATATTTTTGCTGAATTTCGTTAATTTCCATTGCTTTGTTTTAACGTGAGCGTATTTTACACAGACAGAAGGACAGACAGATAGACAGACACACAGACGGACACAGCTAAATCGACTCAGAATTTCATAAGGACCCAGAATACATATGTTTTGTTGGGACTCAGATGAATATTTCTTGGTGTTACACACGGAATGACAAACTTATATATATCCTCTATCACCACTGATAGAGGTGGTGAGGTTATAAAAAGAAAAAGGATATTGAAAAACCAAAATAGGAAAAAGAAAATAAAAATATCTATATTACTTTTTATACCCTACACCACTTTAGTGGGGAGGCACAGTGGTATAGGAAAAACAAAAGAGGGAAATAATTCGGTAACTTCTAAACGGTTAATCCGATTTTAATTAAATTTGGTATGCACAAAGAGGAGGTGTTGTCGTGTTTAGGTTTTGAACTTGGACCTTATAGGCCAACCAGGGGCTCGGCGGGGGGTCCTCAAATTAGGACACCTCGGCTATGTTAAATTTTTAAAACAATCCTATTTCTTCATTTGAGTTCCGATTTAAAAAAAAATTTCGTATGTAGAATCTCCTCATCGAGCACTATAAAAAATGTCGTAGCAGTAAATTATCTCTTATAGTTTAGGAGATATTCGCATTTGAAAATTAAAATTTTAAAATTTTTACCGTCCTTACTTTAGTTTTTTGATAATAGCGGGTCCAAATATTCCCGATTTTCGCCATTTTTTTTATTCGCTTAACAACTAGTTTATATATCAAGCAGTGAAAGAATTATGTAAAAATCATGACTGAGTCCAAAGTTATAGGCATTTTAATTTAAAAAATTAAAAAAAGGCGATTTTTTGCCAAACCTAAAAATTTTTGATACAGAGGGGACCAGGTCCATCCAAAAAAAACCCTATTTTTTATGGAAAATTCAATTTTGAGCAAAAATTCTCAAATCGCATAGTCGATATCAAATTATAGTGACCTGTTTTATATGACCCAATATGTTCTTAATCATTTTGTAACGGGTTTCGATAACCCCGCCCCTGGTATGGATATAATAGGCAAAAAACCAAAAAATCCCATTTTTGGGATTTTTTAAACCTTTTTTGGGAATTCCGGGGTTTCTAATAAGAAAATTCTAAATTTTTATTTAATTTTAGATTTTGAGTAAAAAAATCCACCTAACTGTAAAATTTCATCAAAAAATATTCATAAATAAAATTTTTATTGCAATTTGAAAAATTTGTATCTTCGCAAAAACTGAATAAAAAATATTTTTTATTTTTTTAAAAAAAAAGTATTCCGCAAATTTTTTAATTTTCAAAAATTATATACAGTTTTGAAAAATAGATAAAATTACCTTTCCATTGATATATAGCCTACCTAGTGTTTTTTAAGTGACAAATTAATTAGGGAAAACTCAACATCTTTTAGAGAATTTACCTAGTACTATTATTTTCATCCATACATTTGTTAGGCATGTTTTACTACCTAAATTTTTATGAATTTTTACAGCCACTTTTTACGATTAATCTTTTATTCTTTATCCCTAAAAAAATTATTAAGTATTTATTTTATATAAAAATAGTGTTTTTTTTATTTTTTTTTTATAAATTAATATAATTTTGTAAAATAATCGGTATAACAGTAGTCCATATCTAAAAGATAAAGTAAATCTTTAAATTCATGAATATTTTCAAATGCTAACGTTTTGTAGCAAATCCAACGTTTCCTTTTAGTAGATAAAACAGGATCAGAAGATAGAATCAGATTATTAAAAATATCTTCATTTTGAGACTGCCTAGAACACTTCCTTGAGCTAAACTGATGAATATGCTTAATGTCTCTATTCCTCGATTCTTGGGGTTCTTCTGTAAGCTCTCCTAAAGGCAGAATATTATGTTCTATGATGACCTTTCCATGACATAATATCTTGTGAACTGTAGGTGTCATTTCTTTCCAGGGATATAATTCCAAAAGTAATTTAGAAACTTTTGTAGAATAATCTCCAAATTTTGTTGCGTTCACTTTATGCTTGCTATTTATCGCCATTAGAATAATATTGACCTTTTGCAGTAAATTCATATTAATTCCGGTTATTTCGGAAGTAGTTTCAAAATGTTTGAAAAAACGTCTAGCGGTATTACCATCGTTTGTGCTTCCATATCCTGTGAGTGGTTTATCAATATTTAATCCCATCCGCTTTTTAAATTCCTCTTGAATTCTTCTTTTCTCACTGGCTCTCATTTCCATTAACTCCTTATTGTTATTTGCACTTTTGTTTGCATTTTCCGGTATGCTTCTGTACTTTAAATCATATGCTAAATGTAGAAAATGTTCCAGAAATCGTATGCGAGCATGTAGGGGGGATATTCCAAATTGTAATGTTTCCTCATTTATTGACCTTTGCTTGGAAATATTCGAAAATTCTGATTTTTTATCACCACATATGTAGCAGTACCAAGTAGATGATGTTCCTGTAATGGCATTTCCAACTTTCCCATCAATCATTGTAAGTTTTAAATCATAGGACATGTTAAACGAATAATTTTCTATTTCGATTGTTATAGGTTCCAAGTTTTTAATTTCTGCTTCAATACGGTTTATTAAATCTTGCGTTGTTGTTTTGGATTCCTTTATATACTCAAAGCTTATTGGCCTACAAAAAGCTTTGGATCCTGGAGTCGAATTCTTCCAAATATCATCGAAACTGGTTGATGGAGAATCGCTGTCAGCATACTTTCGAATTCTTAATGGAACTAGCGATGCCATAAATACACTTTTATACTCGGAAGATGATTCACTTGTGTTGATTTGTTTATATTCCGAGAGTGCTGATAATCCATCACATCCCCACTTACAAATGAGTTGAAGATCACAAGAATTTATTTTTTTTAGTTGGTCTGAAGAAAAGTCAGAAGCAATCCTTAAAGCAGTGTCTTCGAGTAGAGCGCCGAGTCCAATAACAGCCTTCCGATCAGTTATTTCAATAGGAGATGGTATAATGCTTTTCTTCTTTTCATTTATTTTGTCATACGATGGTAAAACATCCACTCCTTTTTCAGATAGCGCCTTTCTTAACGTTATGTAGTTATCACGACTTAATCCCAGCTGCAACATAAGCGCAATAGCTTCTTCCTCAGTGAACGTTGTATCAGATAATGGTTTTAGGTTTTGTTTCATTTATTTTATTTTATGTAAAGTCAGCTTTCCAAAAAGTATAAATTCTATATACATCTTCTTAGAAACTTTTTAGATAACTTAAAAAGAAAAAGATACTTTTTTCCCAAAAAAATGGCAAAAGATCGCCTTTTTTTAATTTTTTAAATTAAAATGCCTATAACTTTGGACTCAGTCATGATTTCTACATAATTCTTTCACTGCTTGATATATAAACTAGTTGTTAAGCGAATAAAAAAAATGGCGAAAATCGGGAATATTTGGACCCGCTATTATCAAAAAACTAAAGTAAGGACGGTAAAAATTTTAAAATTTTAATTTGCAAATGCGAATATCTCCTAAACTATAAGAGATAATTTACTGCTACGACATTTTTTATAGTGCTCGATGAGGAGATTCTATATACGAAATTTTTTTTAAATCGGAACTCAAATGAAGAAATAGGATCGTTTTAAAAATTTAACATAGCCGAGGTGTCCTAATTTGAGGACCCCCCGCCGGGCCCCTGGTTGGCCTATAAGGTCCAAATTCAAAACCTAAACTCGACAACACCTTCTCTTTGTGCATACCAAATTTCATTAAAATTTCCCTCTTTTTTTCCTATACCACTGTAGGAGGGTATATTGGATTTGTGCTGATGTTTGTAACATACAAAAATATTCGTCCTAGACCCACCTTAAAGTATACCAATCGGCTTAGAATCGTTTTCTGAGTCGATTAAGCTATGTCCGTCCGTCCGTCTGGCTGGTTGGCTGGCTGTCCATGTAAACCTTGTGCGCAAAGTACAGGTCGCAATTTTAAAGATAATTGGATGAAATTTGGCACGCACGTTTTATTTGACCCAAGGACGAAGCCTATTGAAAATGGTTAAAATCGAAAAGGTCTTTTGATCTTATAATTATATTAAATATACAGATATATCGATAAAATGCGGCACAACTAAGTCCTGTCAATTTACCATTAACTCGCCAGAAGGAATTTACCATTAACTCGCCAGAAGAAAGTGTAGTTGCCCTTTCCAAAATTGGGAAGGCGCCGATTGAAAGGGCTGTCAAAACCGGCCCCGACAAGGACACTAAAACACCTAAGACAGTACCCAAAGCATCATTAGCAAGTACTAGCAACGTTGAGGAGTCAAATCCTAAAAGCGAGGAGGAAATCACTCACCCGCCAGAAGACAGAACAGCAATGCTCTCCAGAATTGGGAATGTGTCTATTAAAAATATTGCTATTCCTATGCCTGATAAGGACACCGCAGTGCCATCAACAGTACTCACTGCATTAATAGCCACTTCAGGCTATCCGGAGGAGTCAAATCCAAAAAGCGAGGAGGTGACCACCAACTCGCTGGAAGACAGTTTAATGGATGACCATGATTGAGGTTATCCAAATAAACCTCCATCGGAGCGAGACAGCTACCAACGCTCTGATGGCTAAAATCAACACAGGTAAAATACATATAGCTTTAATCCAGGAACCTTGGACGATTCGCAACAAGGTTTCTGGATTAAATCACGTAAATTTCCAACTTTTCTACGCTGATACAGGATCTCGCCCGAGAACATGTATCTTATGTCACAAGAACTTATGTTTTCTCCTCTCAACAGGATTATCAACATCGGATGCAACGGTGCTGAAGCAAGGTCGTGGCAACATATTCCTTGCATCTATTTACCTGCCTTTCGATTCTCCGACACTACCACCAACGTCGGATCTGATGAAACTGGTTGAAGAGGCACAAAGAAAAAATAAGAAAATTGTAATAGGTTGTGATGCCAACTCGCATCATGTAGCTTGGGGTAGTACAAACACCAATCGCAGGGGACAAGCCCTCATGGATTTCTTTAATACTAAAGACTTGATAACATTGAACTTAGGTAATAAAGCTACCTTCGTCAATAGAATCAGAGAAGAAGTATTAGATATAACTATATGTTCAGAAGAGCTTATAAACGAAATTCAGGATTGGAGAGTTTCGGACGAGCACTCCTTTTCTGATCATCGGTACATAAGATTCAAAATACTAAGGCCACCACCAAAGCCGATAAAGTTTCGGAATAAGTCTAAAACTAATTGGACAATGTTCGGGACCTTACTAAAGAACCGTTTAGGTCAGGACACTTTTCAATGTCGAAATAAAGAGGATATAGATGCCAAAGTGGAAACGTTCACAAGTGCCCTGGTTGAATCGTTCGAGGACAGCTGCCCTCTGCGAGAGCGGAGATCTGCCCAGGAAAAACCCTGGGTAACTGGGGAGATCCGGAACCTTGGGAAGACTCTTCGCAAACTATTTAACCGGGCACGGCGTAAAAAGACCGCAGTATACTGGGATGAGTATCGTAATAAACTTGGTGAATATAAGAAAATCGTTCGAAAAGCCAAACGAGACTCCTGGAAACTTTTCTGTGAACAGGTAGATAGCGTAAATGACGTATCGAAGATAAAAAAATTCCTATCCAAAACTCATGTCCAACCGGAATCTATGATCGATGACACGGGCAGGAGGCTTGAGGATATGGAGGAGACAATGAAACTCCTAATGGATTCTCATTTCCCACCCGGTATATCGAATAACATAGATGAACCGATATTGGAGGAAGGGGAGGGTAACACGGAAATAGTTATTACAACTGACATGGTTAAAGGGGCAATCAAGAGCTTTGCTCCCTATAAAGCTGCAGGGCCGGATGGAATTTTCCCGGCACTTTTGCAGATGGAGGCGGGACTGGTTTCCGTACATCTGTCACAGATATTCACTGCATGCTTAAAATTGGCATATACCCCAGTTAAATGGCAGGATGCAAGGGTAATATTTATACCCAAACCAGGGAAACCTAGCTATGCGACACCTAAGTCCTATCGACCGATAAGTCTTACGTCCTTCCTACTTAAAACCTTGGAACGGATAGTCGATAGCATGGTTAAAAGCAGCATACCATACAATGACCTTAAATATAAGCAGCATGCTTATGTAAAGGGACGATCGGTGGAAACCGCTTTAAATGAAGTTGTCCACTACATAGGTGAATCTTTCGATAGCAAACTGTATACACTGGCAGTATGCATTGACATCGAAGGCGCTTTCAATAACGTGCACACTGATACCCTTATCCAATCCCTAGACCAGTTTTATGTTGACCGGGTGCTCCGTAACTGGATCAACTACATGCTAAGGAACAGATGGATAAGCTGCGAGATGTACGATATAACTATCAGGAAAAAGGTATTTCGCGGTATACCACAGGGTGGCATTTTGTCACCTTTACTCTGGGTCACCACGATTAATAGCCTCCTAAGGACCCTAACCGAGAAAGGACTTAGACCTGTCTGCTATGCAGACGATGTCGTAATACTTTTAAAGGGAAAGGATCCAAATTACTTGTGTAGAAGAGCTGAGGAGGCTCTGAATACGGCCTTGAGCTGGGCTCAACCGAGAGGCCTCAATGTTAACCCGGCGAAGACGGAAATCTGTCTTTTCACAAGAAAGACAAAAATTTCTACATATACTGAACCTTGCTTCTTGGGCAAGAAGATACCGGTGACAGACAAAGTTAAGTACTTAGGTGTAATACTTGACCGGAAATTAAAATGGAGACACCACATAGAGGATAGGATCAACAAGGCACATCGGTGCTGGGCGATATGTAGGAGAACCATAGGCATGAAATGGGGTCTTAGTCCTACTATGACAAATTGGCTTTATAAAAGTGTAATTAGACCAATTCTAGCTTATGCTTCAATAATCTGGTGGACTGCTTTGGACAAAAAGTGTAATATCAAACTACTACAGGGAGTTCAGCGTACATGCTGCTTGGGTATAAGTGGTGCCATGTGTACTACTTCAACCAAGGCTCTGGAAACGTTGCTAGATATTCCACCCATTGAAACATATATAAGATATGAGGCGGCGCTTACAGCCGAACGGCTCTTTACTTTAGGCGAACTGGCCAAAAACGGTTATAGGACACGTCATCAATGTATACTGGACACATTGGAAGGTTATACACATTCATCGGACGTGCCTGATCGCATACCAGACACTGAATATGTCGGAAACTTTGAAACGCTAATCCCAGATAGAATGTCTTGGTCAAGCGGAACATTAGAGCAAATACCAGTAGGAATCCGTTGCTACACGGATGGCTCTAAATTAGGGGACAAAGTGGGTCTGGGGTTCTATATTGAAGACCCAGAAACAGAAATATACCACCGTTTACCTAATCATAACACAAGCTTCCAGGCAGAAGTACGAGCAATAACGGAATGTGTAAATTGGATTAGAATAAATATGGCGCCCACAGGGCTTAATATATTTACCGACAGCCAGAAGGCAATTTGTGCGATATCAGGTGATAGAATTAAATCTAAGACCGTATTGGATTGTAAGAAAGCTTTAACTGAATACTCTCCCAGAGGTAAGGTTCACATCATATGGGTACCAGGCCACTCGGGAGTAATCGGCAACGAAAGGGCGAATGTAATAGCTTTAAAGGGAAGGGAGCTCGATGTAGTTAACCTGACAAACGCAAAACCATTCGACGCAACAAAAGCTGAATTAAAAATATGGATGAGAGAATCCCATAAGGCCTCTTGGAATAATGAAACGGTGGGTAGAACCACAAAGATTCTATGGGGTGACCCTGATGAGAGCAAGACGAGAAATCTTCTCAAAATGAGCAAGTCTGAGGTTAGTATGATGGTACGTATTCTCAGTGGACACACAGGATTACGAGCACATCTATACAAAATTGGACGTGCGAATTCAGACGAATGTAGAGCATGTGGAGAGGACAGTGAAACTCTGGAGCACTTTCTTTGCCATTGTCAGGCATTCGTCGAAGTTAGATCCAAGTATCTTGGAAGTGATGTTATTCCGGAAATAACATTCTTAACCAACACCGATTGGAAGATTCTTAGGAATTACGTCCAGGAAACTGAGTTTCTGAACATTCAGTAAACAATTTTTTTTTTTTTTTTTTTTTTTTTTTTTTTTCTTGAATTGGAGCGCACAACAGGCCTTCGGATTTGATGTAGTATACATCCTCCTATCAACCTAACCTAACCTAACCTAAGTCCTGTCAAATTTCATAAAGATCGGGCCCCATTAGACCCTAGCTCCCATACAAAGTCCCTTTCAGAAAATTACTTGAATGTCCCAAATTAACTTATAAACACAAATATCGCGATGAAATTCAGCACAATAAAATATTATGTAAATATAAATATATTCACAAAATTTTATCGGGCTTTGTCCATATTTGCCCCTAGCCCCCATATAAAGCCTCTTTCAGAAAATTAGTTTTTCATCCATAAATTGCTTAAATGTATCGGAACAAGGGAATATTGAAGATAAATGCTTTATTATGAAAAATAAATCACATTTAATATTCATAACTGGTGTAGGGTATCATATGGTCGGCCACGCCCGACTATACTTTCTTACTTGTTTTAAAGTTAATGCTTTTGAAAAATCTAAATAAAAACTATTATAAACCGCAGCAAGATTTAATAGACGTTAGATTTTATCGATGTTAAAATTCCATATTTTTTTAGTTTTTTTCAACAATCATTAATTTTGACATGGTATATTTTCTAAACTAAGTGTCTTTGCGATTTTAATCCTTTAAGTCCCTAAATAATTCCTATGTCTTGTAGTTAAACCTTGTTAAAACAATGTAGTTTTAAAATAAGGATAATGATATTAAAACATTTCCTTGAGCCAAATATATATTAAAACTGTATATTCCATTTTCATTATTTCTTCACCAACAGTTTGTAGAGTACTCAACAAAATATAAAAAATTATATTGGGAAAATTAGGAGGTCTCATGTAAACCACTTAATTTCCATAAAAATTTAACAATTTTGAACTCTTTGATGAACACAAAAATTAATGACATTATTATATATCGGGCCATTTCTAAAAATTTTCGAACGGATTTTGTACCCTACTCTTTTTTTAAAGTTCTTCAAAATTTCCAAATTCATTACGGTTAGATTTTATTAAGGTTCAAATTTCACATTTTTTAAGATTTTTTTCAAAAGTAATAAATTTGACATCATATAATTTCTAAACTATTTATCCGATTTTAGTCGTTTTAGACCCCAATGAAAAAGTATTTCAATTAGTTTGACGATTTTTTATTTAAAATATTATAGTTTTAACATAAGGATAATGATATCGATAAACGTCCTTCTGTCAAGGATATCTCAAAAAAGGTTCTCAAAAAAGGTTATAGTGTTCTTAATAAAATATAAAAGTTTCCGAAAGGGACTATGAGGGGTTCTCAAGTAAATTAACTTAAAATTTCAAAATTTATAATTTTTTTCCTTGATGAACACAATAAAAGTCTGAAAAATTTCAAAGAAAAAACAAGTAGAAAAGTGGCCGACTATATGATACCCTACACCATGGGTATATTTTGAAAATTATTTATTTTAAATAAAGAAACTTTTATATTGAATTTTACCTTAATTGCGATGTATTTTAGCAATTTATTGATGAAAAACTAAATTTCTAAAAGAGGCTTTATATGGGAGTTAGGGTCAAATATAGGCCGATTCTCAACAAATTGGGAAGAGGGATGTAATTTTATATAAAGGTTAGTTATGCTGAATTTCATCGCGATACTAATGGTCAAAAGTAAATTTTCGGACGTTTAAGTTATTTTTTAAAGGGGGGTTTGTATGGGGGCTAGGGTCAAACGACGGTTGATCATTATAAAAATTGTCACGGTCATTTATGCCTATATAAAACTTAGTTTTGCCAATTTTTGGTGAGATATTAGTATATTTGAAGTAGTTATGAGTTAAAAACCCTAAATCGTAAGGTTAGGATGCATGGACCGATTTCAACCATTTTTAATAGGCATTGTCCCTGTGGCAAAAACCTCCTATGGTCCTAATTTTATCAAAATATCTTGAAAAGGTTTACATGGACCGCAGCCGGACATGTCTTAATCCCTCCCCACTATAGTGGGGAGGGTATTACACGTTTGTCGGATAAATAGTAAATGTCAAATTTAATGCTTGTTGAAAAAAGTCCTAAAAAATATGAACTTTGAACCTCGATAAAATATAAACCGTAACGAATTTAGAAATTTTGGGGAACTTCAAATTTCATATTCATAGGAAGAATGTATGTACCAAATTTCATCGAATTCGGAAAGGGTCATGTTCAAAATTCAACTTTTTTGTTGGAAATTTTTTGAAATTACCTTTTTAACATTATGTTTACAATATATAATATAATTTTAAATTTCATGCTTCTTAAAAAAAATCTTGATATAAACTTTAATCCTCGATAAAATCTAAACTGTAAAGAATTTGGAAAGCTTAGAAAACCTAAAAATTAGTATTTATACAAAGAATGTGTGTACCAATTTTCATAAAAATCGAAAATATCGAGAATTTTTGAAATGTCCCGGTATTTTAACTAAAAACTAATACAAAATCTTCAAAAAGTTTCGATTCTCATATCAAATATTGCGTATAGTCATCAAAATCAAGTAAAATCGTCTCTACCAAAATGTATACCGACCGAAAAAAAAAGTTCCCCCCCCCCAAACGCTTAAGCTGGATCCGCGCCTGTATTACCAAATATGGACCGATCGGGAAAAAATTTGGTAGAATGATTTATATGCTCACAAAACATATTCAAGTCGTACTTTATTCCGATAGCTTTATTATTCAAAGAAATATATGCGTTTAAAAAATTTCGTAGAGTGATTCATATAAAGACAAAACATATTTGAGTCGAATTTTATCAAGATAACTTTATTTGACAATGAAATATGAGCGTTTAAGTGATTTTCGGAAGTGGGCCTTATATGGGAGCTAAGACCTATAATTGACCGATCCGGAAAAAAGTGGTAGAATGTACACAAAATATATTCAAGTCGAATTTTTTTCTCTATAGCTTTAGAATTCAATGAAATATATGCGTTTAAATGATTTTCGGAAGTGGGCCATATATGGGAGCTATGACCAATTATTGGCCTATCCGGAAAAATTTCGTAGTGATTTTTATTTAGGCAAAACATATTTGCGTCGAATTTTATTAAGATTGCTTTCCTTGACAATGAAATATGTGCTTTTAAGTGATTTTCGAAAGTGGACCTTATATGGGAGCTATGACCAATTATGGACCTACTGAGATCTACGCTGATAGCAAAAATTTTGTGTTGATATCGACATATTTGAGGGAGTTATTAATGATAAACTAATTTTCGGGAATATATACCTTTGTATGGGGGCTATGGGAAATTTTGAATCGATTATTTTAATTTTCAACATAATTTATCCCTGGATAAAAAAATAATGTGGGACAAAATTAATAGAATTATCTTTTGTAGTTTCTGAGAAAACGGCTTGAGGATTACAAAAACCTGTAATTTTTTAACGTTGTGAACTGATTTTGCTGATTTTCAATACCAGACTGCTTAGGACAACGGTGAATATTTTTGGTGAATTTATTTTATTTTTATACCCTCCACCAACATTAGTGGTGATAGAGGGTATATATAAGTTTGTCACACCAAAAAATATTCATCTGAGACCCAGCAAAGTATATATATTCTGGGTCCTTATGAAATTCTGAGTCGATTTAGCTATGTCCGTCTGTCTGGTTAAAACACGCTCACGTTAAAACTAAATGAAATCAACCAAATTCACTGGGAATAATCACTGTTTTCCTAAGCAGTTTGGTATTGAAGATCAGTAAAATCGGTTCACAACGTAAAAAGTTATGAGTAAAAATTTCAGACTACTTTGATAAAAATTAAGTTTTTTTCCTAATTCTTGAGTAGTTTTCTCAGAAACTACCTAAGATAATTCGACAAATTTTGTCACAGATTATTTTTTCCATCTATAGATTAATTATGTTTAAAATTGTAACAATCAATCCAAAATTTCCCATAGCCCCCATACAAAGGTACATATTCCCGGAAATTAATTTATCGTTAATAACTTCCTCAAATATATCGGTATCAACACAAAATTTTATACATTGGTCATTGCTCCCGTATAAGGTCCACCTTTGAAAATCACTTAAATGAACATATTTTATTGATAAATAAAGCTTATGGGCGTAAAATTCGACATGAATGTGTTTTGTGTATATATGAATTACCCTACGAAATTTGTTCCGGATCGGTCCATAATCGGTCATAGCTCCCATAAAATCACTTAAATGCGCATAATTCATTGATTAATAAAGCTATCAGTGTAGAACTTGATGTGAATATATTTTGTATATAGATATAAATCATTCAGTGAAATTTTTTCCGGATCAGTCCACAATTTGCATTTTTATTTATACCCTCCACCACCATCAGTGGCGAAGAGGGTATAAGTTTGTTATGTGTAACACCAAGAAATATTCATCTGAGACCCAACAAAGTATATATATTCTGGTTCCTTATTCTGAGTCGATTTAGCTATGTCCGTCTGCCTGTCTGCCTAAAACATGCTCACGTTAAAACTAAGCAAAAGAAAAAAACCAAATTCACCAAAAGTATTCGCTGTTTTCCTAAGCAGTCTGGTATTGAAAATCAGCAAAATCGGTTCACAACGTTAAAGTTATGAGTGAAAATTTCAGACTACCTCGAAAAAATTACATGTTTTTTTGTAATCCTTAAGCCGTTTTCTCAGAAACTACAAAAGATAATTCTATGAATTTTGTCCCACATTCATCATCAATCAAAATAATCGATTCAACATTTCCCATAGCCCCCATACAAAGGTATATATTCCCGAAAATTAGTGTATCATTAATAACTCCCTCAAATATGTCGATATGTCAACACAAAATTTTGTACATGCAAGTATAATATGAACAGAAATCATGCTGTCAACGTAGATCTCAGTAGGTCCACAATTGGTCATAGCTCCCATATAAGGTCCACTGTCGAAAATCATCTAAACGCACATATTTTATTGATAAATAAAGCTATTGAGATAAAATTCGAGCTGAATATGTTTTGTGAACATACAAATCATTCTACCAATTTTTTTACGGATCGGTCCATTATTGGTCATAGCTCCCATATAAGGCCCACTTCCAAAAAACACTTAAAAGCATATATTTCATTATCAAATAAAGCAACCCAGCAAAAACTAGGTAATAGCTTTCAATTGTAATTACTTACCTAACAACATACTTTTCAATGACTACTACATATCGCCTGGATTACATAGAAGTGGTCTAATAAGGTCTTACTAATAATGTATTATATAAATACTTTCTAATTCATTAGTCATGTTGCCAGTAAAGAAATAGAAGCTGTATACGTTTTTTCATGCGATTTACAATGACTACTTTTTCTAATTACTTGTAATCGCTTGTGGTAAGTACTTGCCTCCAATGACATCACCGTGTTAAAATAATGACTTAAAATGCTATTGTGTAAGTAAATTTTAGCATTTTAACCCCTTACATGGTAATGAAAGTTTTTACTGGGAATCTTAATAAAATTCGACACAAATATGTTTTGCCTAAATATAAATCACTCTACGAAATTTTTCCGGATAGGCCCAGCTATGACCAATTAGCTCCCATATAAGGCCCACTTCCGAAAATCATTTAAAAGCATATATTTCATTGAATTCTAAAGCTATAGAGAAAAAATTCGACTTGAATATGATTTGTGTACATTCTACGACTTTTTTCCGGATCGGTCCATTATAGGTCTTAACTCCCATATAAGGCCCACCTCCGAAAATCACTTAAACTCTCATATTTCATTGTCAAATAAAGACATCTTGATAAAATTCGACACAAATATGTTTTGTCTTTATATGAATCACTCTACGAAATTTGTTCACTTAAACGCATATATTTCTTTGAATAATAAAGCTATCGGGATAAAGTACGACTTGAATATGTTTTGTGAGCGCATAAATCATTCTACCAAATTTTTTCCCGATCGGTCCATATTTGGTAATACAGGCGCGCATTCAACTCAAGCGTCTTTTTTTCGGTCGGTATATATTTTGGTAGTGACGATTTTATTTGATTTTGATGACTATACGCAATATTTGATATGAGAATCGAAACTTTTTGAAGATTTTGTATTAGTTTTTAGTTAAAATACCGGGACATTTCAAAAATTCTCGATATTTTCGATTTTTATGAAAATTGGTATACACATTCTTTGTATAAATACTAATATTAAGGTTTTCTAAAATTTCTAAATTCATTACAGTTTAGATTTTATCGAGGATTAAAGTTTATATTTTTAAGATTTTTTTCAAGAAGCATGAAATTTAAAATTATAATATCTTCTATCTATATATATAAAAATGAATGTGTGTTTGTTTGTATGTATGTTTGTATGTTTGAACGTTATAGACTACTAAACGGCTGAACCGATTTTCTTGAAATTTTCACAACGTATTCCTGCATGTCTGGAATAGGTAATAGGCTTTTATTAGGCCTTTTATTTCGAAATTTCAAGTTGGCGATGAGCCACGCCCACATTAAGAAAATATAAAATCCGTATATTTGAGATAATATAACAGTTAGAGTCCTCAAATTTTGTCGGAGCCACTTTAGTGTCAGCCCCCATATGAATTAAATAGAAAAAATCTTATATCTGAGAAACTATTAGAGCTAGAATCTTCAAATTTTACTTGAAGAACTTTGACATTCATCTGAACAATTAGAGTATAACGGGCGGTGGGGGGTTACTTGGTACCTCCCATATTAATTAAATACAAAATTTCGTTTATCTGGGAAACTAACAGAACTAGATTCTTCAAATTTTGCACAAATTACTTTAATATTCATCTAAACATTTTGGAGAAAAAAGGGCGGGCTTTTATCTTGGGGACATGAAACCCCCACATGAATTTAATAGAAAAATTCTTATATCTGAGAAACTATTAGATGTAGAATCTTTAAATATTACATGAAGTACTTTGACATTAATGTGAACATTTAGGGAATAATTGGCGGACTTTAAATGGGGGACTTGGCACTTCCCATATTAATTAAATACAAAAATCCATTTATCTGGGAAACTAATAGAACTAGATTCTTCAAATTTTTTATAAATTACTTTAATATTCAACTGAACATTTTGGGGGAAAACGAGCGGACTTTCATATGGGGGGCGTGGAGCCCCCATATGAATTAATTAGAAAAAATTGTATATCTTAGAAACTATTAGAGCTAGAATCTTCAAATTTTACTTGAAAAACTTTGACATTCATCTGATCAATTAGAGTATAACGGCCGGACTTTCAATGGGGAAATTGACAACTCCCATATGACTTAAATATAAAATTTCGTTTATCTGGGAAACTAATAGAACTAGATTCTTCAAATTTTGCAGAAATTACTTCAATAATCATCTGAATATTTTGGAAGAAAAAGATCGGACTTTAATCTGGGGAGCTTGAAGCCCCCACATGAATGAAATATAATAATTGTATATCTGGAAACTACTAGAGCTAAAATCTTAAAATTTTACATAAAAAACTCTGACATTCATGTGAACATTTAGAGAATAACCGGCGAGCTTTCAATTTTGGCCTTGGCACTACATAAATGAATTAAATACAAAATTTCATATATATTGGAAACTATTAATTATTAAAATTTTTCATAGATAGATAGAAATTGACGAACTTTCAGTAATTTGCTTGACATCTCTAATATGTAACATATTGTAAATCTAGAGAACTATTGCAGTTAGAGTCTTCAAAATCGTTAAGTTGGTTTTTTATTTATACTGCTTTTAGGGTAGCAAAGCACACTGGGTAAAGCTAGTACTTATATAAAACATATTTGTGGCAATTTTTAGAGGGATAATAGTATATTTGACGTAGTTATGGCATAAAAAGCCTAAATCGGGAGGTACGGTTGTATGGGGGCTATTCGTCCCTGTGCCAAAAAACATGTTTGGTCCAAATTTCATCAAATTATCTTGAAATTATCTGTACCTTTCGCACAAGGTTTACATGGACAGCCAGCGAGTCGGACGGACGGACGGACAAATTTTAATCGACTCGAAAAGTGATTCTGAATCGATCGGTATAATTTAAGATGGGTGTATGACCAATAATTCCGCTGTCGTAAAAAGGCCTTTTCGGACTGCAACTGGAGTACCTGTATAATGATTATTTTATGTTTGATAGATATTGTTAATTTTGTACACTTCTGATTCTATTTTCCGAACTTATTACACTTGATCACTATTGTTATTTTTTTACATTTGCATTATTTTGATTATTCATTAAATACATAAATTTCACTTATTTATTTGGATTATTAGTTAAAACATTCATATAAGGAGGAATTACAAATGAATACTAATGAAAACACTACGGACGGACAATATATTTGCAATATCTTCTTCTTCTTCTGCTTAACAATAAATTAATAATAATAATTAACAATTCAGCAATATAAAAAAAATAGATGAGAAAGAAATAGACATACAATTAAGGAGGTGATGGATATAAATCAAGAGAATAAGTAGACAAATAATGATAATAATAAAATTGAGAAATAAAGTATAAGAGATGACCAAAATTTTAAATTATGAATGGACTGAAGTTTTAATTTATTAATGAAGTGTTTTGCTACATAATACTATCATATATATAGATAATTAGAATAAACTAAAAATACAGATTTGGTATGCCTAATAAGTACAGGTTTATAATAGCTATGGGTTTTACTGCGATTGGGTGATTTGGGTAATTAAAAATATAATGTTAAATAATTTGATTTACTGTAATTTTCCGATATAAATTATACAAATGCGATAGTTTAACTAATTGATAGGATAATATATGTAGTTTTCGATAAGTCCATGTTATAGTTATAATGTCGTGTTGGTTAATTAGGACTCTAAAGCGGGAGACAAAAGTCTATATGGGCAATTCCATACGTTTGTATGTGACATTCGCACGCCTTTAGAGTGGTATAGATATTGTAAAATTAGGAGTACTTGGAAAACAATTTTGCCATTCTGTTCCATTTAAAGAATACTATATTTGCAACAGGAATCATCCCGTTCGGAACCTTGTTTTCCAATATTACAATATGGCGATATCATACGTGACAAAAAACGGAGTGTTTTTAAAGTACATGTAAATATTTACGAAAATCTGCGAATTCTGTAGGTGCATCTTTTCTGTTTTAATTTCTTACACTATGGGACATATTTTTCATTAGTAATCCAAAATTTTTAAATAAAACAATTTAGAGCGCTATATTCGGCTGAGCCGAATCTTAAATACCCGCCACCAGCTATTTTAGTAATACTTTTTTAATTGATCAAATATTTGTAGAAATAAGTTTTCTCAAGTCTTAAATAGAAAAACCCCAAGATTTAAACAGCTTAAATCTGTTACAATTACAAGATTTATTGAACATTACAAACCCCATTTTCTTTTATATTTTTATAGCGCCCTAAGATATGCTTTAACGATATTTAATAATGTGTATGTATGCATGTGTGTGAAAGATTTAAGGATTTTCAAAATACATATATATAATTTTGTTTTACACAAATTGATAATGCAATTAGTTTAATACGGTTAAATTGCTTTTAGTGGAAGGACTTAATATGGGAGATATGACCAATTATAAACCGATCGTAAAAAATCTTTAAGCAAAATTTCTGTACATAAAAGCTATATTTCAGTCAAATTTTGTATCTATATCGTAATTTAGTAATAAGTAATGTGTGTTCAAGTGATTTTCTGAAGGGACATTTTGTAATGGCCGTTTAGGACAAAAGACTATGACAATAGAATACATAACTATCGGTTTCTGAGATTTCGAATCTTCGGTATAAAATTTTAATTTTTGAATAGAAATCAGTTGAATGTATTGGATGAATAGAATATAAAACTTTAACATATCTCAATATTCGGCTTAATTTTACAAATAAACATAAACATTTTAAATTCGTCACTTTATTCGACTTTATTTGTAATACACATTTGAAACAAAGATTGTTGTGCTTATAAGGAAACTAATCCTATAAAGATTTAGATATCAGTTTGTAGTTTCGTATTATGGTACATCTTCATCTCATAAATTATAATCGGCATTGAATGCAGCATCGCGGAGTAAATACACAACTTTTATAACTCATACTCATAACACTCATCTTTAAGAATTATAGGGAATTCGTTGCGAAAGAGGAACCTTTTTATGTCGGAACTCTCTTTTATTCGTTTAGAAAGTGAATGATTTGTCTAAAATCTAATTTTGCTAATTTTATATTCAGCTTCAAGTTTTATTTTTGCTTTTTGTAACTAAGTTTAACAGCTGATATTGTTTTTGTTTTGTATCTTTTAAGGGCCTTTCACACGGTCACACTTTACGTACGACAAGTCTAATGAAAAAGTAAAATGAAATTCCATCCGTATGACAAAAAAGAGAATAAAAGTCGTATGATTTATATTTTTTGTGTTTACACGATTGGTATAAAACAATAACAAAGTAAGATGGAACAGCTGTTTCACTTTTTTTGTATGTGTTTACATAAAAATACATCCCTGATCTAATACGACTTGCTTGTTTTTTGAATCATTTCAAAAAATGAAGAGAGCCATACGACTGTAAAATTTTCCATCCGTATTTTCTCTCAATGTGTGATGGTTTCATTACATATTGCGTTTAGACGATCCCATCCGTTCTCTTCTACACAAAATTTTGACAGATCATATTACTCGTGTGCTCGTGTGAAGGGGGCTTTAATGATATTTGCTTGGAAGAGTTCATAGTTGTATATATAGTACATTATTATATAGTATTTTAAGGTTTGTGTCTTGGATAAATAGAAGAAAAAAACGCTGGAATGGAATATCATAATTATCATATACATTTATAATTAAAACAAGGGAAATAAAATAATACCTAAAATAAAATTTTCATAATTAATTTTTTTTCAAAAATTATTTTTTATCAATCTTTCACCCAGAATAGTAAAATATTGACGAATGTTCTAAAAAACGAACATTTTATTATTTCTCCTGAATATGTTCATATTTTCCAATGATGGTGAAATAAACCCTATTTTTCGTAGTTTAATAATATAAAATGGGAGAAAATGGTTTCAAACTTTTAAAACATAATTTTGAGTTAAATAAAGTTAGTTTAGTTAAATATTTTAAAGTTTACTGAAGACGTGAGCGTTAAAACTAAATGAAATCAACCAAATTCACTGGGAATAATCACTGTTTTCCTAAGCAGTTTGGTATTGAAGATCAGTAAAATCGGTTCACAACGTAAAAAGTTATGAGTAAAAATTTCAGACTACTTTGATAAAAATTAAGTTTTTTTCCTAATTCTTGAGTAGTTTTCTCAGAAACTACCTAAGATAATTCGACAAATTTTGTCACAGATTATTTTTTCCATCTATAGATTAATTATGTTTAAAATTGTAACAATCAATCCAAAATTTCCCATAGCCCCCATACAAAGGTACATATTCCCGGAAATTAATTTATCGTTAATAACTTCCTCAAATATATCGGTATCAACACAAAATTTTATACATTGGTCATTGCTCCCGTATAAGGTCCACCTTTGAAAATCACTTAAATGAACATATTTTATTGATAAATAAAGCTTATGGGCGTAAAATTCGACATGAATGTGTTTTGTGTATATATGAATTACCCTACGAAATTTGTTCCGGATCGGTCCATAATCGGTCATAGCTCCCATAAAATCACTTAAATGCGCATAATTCATTGATTAATAAAGCTATCAGTGTAGAACTTGATGTGAATATATTTTGTATATAGATATAAATCATTCAGTGAAATTTTTTCCGGATCAGTCCACAATTTGCATTTTTATTTATACCCTCCACCACCATCAGTGGCGAAGAGGGTATAAGTTTGTTATGTGTAACACCAAGAAATATTTATCTGAGACCCAACAAAGTATATATATTCTGGTTCCTTATTCTGAGTCGATTTAGCTATGTCCGTCTGCCTGTCTGCCTAAAACATGCTCACGTTAAAACTAAGCAAAAGAAAAAAACCAAATTCACCAAAAGTATTCGCTGTTTTCCTAAGCAGTCTGGTATTGAAAATCAGCAAAATCGGTTCACAACGTTAAAGTTATGAGTGAAAATTTCAGACTACCTCGAAAAAATTACATGTTTTTTTGTAATCCTTAAGCCGTTTTCTCAGAAACTACAAAAGATAATTCTATGAATTTTGTCCCACATTCATCATCAATCAAAATAATCGATTCAACATTTCCCATAGCCCCCATACAAAGGTATATATTCCCGAAAATTAGTGTATCATTAATAACTCCCTCAACTATGTCGATATGTCAACACAAAATCTCAGTAGGTCCACAATTGGTCATAGCTCCCATATAAGGTCCACTGTCGAAAATCACCTAAACGCACATATTTTATTGATAAATAAAGCTATTGAGATAAAATTCGAGCTGAATATGTTTTGTGAACATACAAATCATTCTACCAATTTTTTTACGGATCGGTCCATTATTGGTCATAGCTCCCATATAAGGCCCACTTCCAAAAAACACTTAAAAGCATATATTTCATTATCAAATAAAGCAACCTAGCAAAAACTAGGTAATAGCTTTCAATTGTAATTACTTACCTAACAACATACTTTTCAATGACTACTACATATCGCCTGGATTACATAGAAGTGGTCTAATAAGGTCTTACTAATAATGTATTATATAAATACTTTCTAATTCATTAGTCATGTTGCCAGTAAAGAAATAGAAGCTGTATACGTTTTTTCATGCGATTTACAATGACTACTTTTTCTAATTACTTGTAATCGCTTGTGGTAAGTACTTGCCTCCAATGACATCACCGTGTTAAAATAATGACTTAAAATGCTATTGTGTAAGTAAATTTTAGCATTTTAACCCCTTACATGGTAATGAAAGTTTTTACTGGGAATCTTAATAAAATTCGACACAAATATGTTTTGCCTAAATATAAATCACTCTACGAAATTTTTCCGGATAGGCCCAGCTATGACCAATTAGCTCCCATATAAGGCCCACTTCCGAAAATCATTTAAAAGCATATATTTCATTGAATTCTAAAGCTATAGAGAAAAAATTCGACTTGAATATGATTTGTGTACATTCTACGACTTTTTTCCGGATCGGTCCATTATAGGTCTTAACTCCCATATAAGGCCCACCTCCGAAAATCACTTAAACTCTCATATTTCATTGTCAAATAAAGACATCTTGATAAAATTCGACACAAATATGTTTTGTCTTTATATGAATCACTCTACGAAATTTGTTCACTTAAACGCATATATTTCTTTGAATAATAAAGCTATCGGGATAAAGTACGACTTGAATATGTTTTGTGAGCGCATAAATCATTCTACCAAATTTTTTCCCGATCGGTCCATATTTGGTAATACAGGCGCGGATCCAACTCAAGCGTCTTTTTTTCGGTCGGTATATATTTTGGTAGTGACGATTTTATTTGATTTTGATGACTATACGCAATATTTGATATGAGAATCGAAACTTTTTGAAGATTTTGTATTAGTTTTTAGTTAAAATACCGGGACATTTCAAAAATTCTCGATATTTTCGATTTTTATGAAAATTGGTATACACATTCTTTGTATAAATACTAATATTAAGGTTTTCTAAAATTTCTAAATTCATTACAGTTTAGATTTTATCGAGGATTAAAGTTTATATTTGGTCTTGGAGCCCCCATATGAATTAAATAAAAAAATCTTATATCTGAGAAACTATTAGAGCTAGAATCTTAAAATTTTACTTGAAGAACTTTGACATTCATCTGAACAATTAGAGTATAACGGGCGGTGGGGGGTTACTTGGTACCTCCCATATTAATTAAATACAAAATTTCGTTTATCTGGGAAACTAACAGAACTAGATTCTTCAAATTTTGCACAAATTACTTTAATATTCATCTAAACATTTTGGAGAAAAAAGGGCGGGCTTTTATCTTGGGGACATGAAACCCCCACATGAATTTAATAGAAAAATTCTTATATCTGAGAAACTATACATCTAATCTTTAAATATTACATGAAGTACTTTGACATTAATGTGAACATTTAGGGAATAATTGGCGGACTTTAAATGGGGGACTTGGCACTTCCCATATTAATTAAATACAAAAATCCATTTATCTGGGAAACTAATAGAACTAGATTCTTCAAATTTTTTATAAATTACTTTAATATTCAACTGAACATTTTGGGGGAAAACGAGCGGACTTTCATATGGGGGGCGTGGAGCCCCCATATGAATTAATTAGAAAAAATTGTATATCTTAGAAACTATTAGAGCTAGAATCTTCAAATTTTACTTGAAAAACTTTGACATTCATCTGATCAATTAGAGTATAACGGCCGGACTTTCAATGGGGAAATTGACAACTCCCATATGACTTAAATATAAAATTTCGTTTATCTGGGAAACTAATAGAACTAGATTCTTCAAATTTTGCAGAAATTACTTCAATAATCATCTGAATATTTTGGAAGAAAAAGATCGGACTTTAATCTGGGGAGCTTGAAGCCCCCACATGAATGAAATAGAATAATTGTATATCTGGAAACTACTAGAGCTAAAATCTTAAAATTTTACATAAAAAACTCTGACATTCATGTGAACATTTAGAGAATAACCGGCGAGCTTTCAATTTTGGCCTTGGCACTACATAAATGAATTAAATACAAAATTTCATATATATTGGAAACTATTAATTATTAAAATTTTTCATAGATAGATAGAAATTGACGAACTTTCAGTAATTTGCTTGACATCTCTAATATGTAACATATTGTAAATCTAGAGAACTATTGCAGTTAGAGTCTTCAAAATCGTTAAGTTGGTTTTTTATTTATACTGCTTTTAGGGTAGCAAAGCACACTGGGTAAAGCTAGTACTTATATAAAACATATTTGTGGCAATTTTTAGAGGGATAATAGTATATTTGACGTAGTTATGGCATAAAAAGCCTAAATCGGGAGGTACGGTTGTATGGGGGCTATTCGTCCCTGTGCCAAAAAACATGTTTGGTCCAAATTTCATCAAATTATCTTGAAATTATCTGTACCTTTCGCACAAGGTTTACATGGACAGCCAGCGAGTCGGACGGACGGACGGACAAATTTTAATCGACTCGAAAAGTGATTCTGAATCGATCGGTATACTTTAAGATGGGTGTATGACCAATAATTCCGCTGTCGTAAAAAGGCCTTTTCGGACTGCAACTGGAGTACCTGTATAATGATTATTTTATGTTTGATAGATATTGTTAATTTTGTACACTTCTGATTCTATTTTCCGAACTTATTACACTTGATCACTATTGTTATTTTTTTACATTTGCATTATTTTGATTATTCATTAAATACATAAATTTCACTTATTTATTTGGATTATTAGTTAAAACGTTCATATAAGGAGGAATTACAAATGAATACTAATGAAAACACTACGGACGGACAATATATTTGCAATATCTTCTTCTTCTTCTGCTTAACAATAAATTAATAATAATAATTAACAATTCAGCAATATAAAAAAAAAATAGATGAGAAAGAAATAGACATACAATTAAGGTGGTGATGGATATAAATCAAAAGAATAAGTAGACAAATAATGATAATAATAAAATTGAGAAATAAAGTATAAGAGATGACCAAAATTTTAAATTATGAATGGACTGAAGTTTTAATTTATTAATGAAGTGTTTTGCTACATAATACTATCATATATATAGATAATT
The DNA here is from genome assembly GCF_015586225.1 of Lucilia sericata. Classification (NCBI taxonomy): domain Eukaryota; kingdom Metazoa; phylum Arthropoda; class Insecta; order Diptera; family Calliphoridae; genus Lucilia; species Lucilia sericata. The sequence goes on along the minus strand of NW_023994432.1, from coordinate 119,771 downwards.
AGAATAAACTAAAAATACAGATTTGGTATGCCTAATAAGTACAGGTTTATAATAGCTATGGGTTTTACTGCGATTGGGTGATTTGGGTAATTAAAAATATAATGTTAAATAATTTGATTTACTGTAATTTTCCGATATAAATTATACAAATGCGATAGTTTAACTAATTGATAGGATAATATATGTAGTTTTCGATAAGTCCATGTTATAGTTATAATGTCGTGTTGGTTAATTAGGACTCTAAAGCGGGAGACAAAAGTCTATATGGGCAATTCCATACGTTTGTATGTGACATTCGCACGCCTTTAGAGTGGTATAGATATTGTAAAATTAGGAGTACTTGGAAAACAATTTTGTCATTCTGTTCCATTTAAAGAATACTATATTTGCAAGAGGAATCATCCCGTTCGGAACCTTGTTTTCCAATATTACAATATGGCGATATCATACGTGACAAAAAACGGAGTGTTTTTAAAGTACATGTAAATATTTACGAAAATCTGCGAATTCTGTAGGTGCATCTTTTCTGTTTTAATTTCTTACACTATGGGACATATTTTTCATTAGTAATCCAAAATTTTTAAATAAAACAATTTAGAGCGCTATATTCGGCTGAGCCGAATCTTAAATACCCGCCACCAGCTATTTTAGTAATACTTTTTTAATTGATCAAATATTTGTAGAAATAAGTTTTCTCAAGTCTTAAATAGAAAAACCCCAAGATTTAAACAGCTTAAATCTGTTACAATTACAAGATTTATTGAACATTACAAACCCCATTTTCTTTTATATTTTTATAGCGCCCTAAGATATGCTTTAACGATATTTAATAATGTGTATGTATGCATGTGTGTGAAAGATTTAAGGATTTTCAAAATACATATATATAATTTTGTTTTACACAAATTGATAATGCAATTAGTTTAATACGGTTTTTTTTTTTTTTTTTTTTTTTTTTTCGATAGGTAGGTGAAAATCTTGCATTAGATACCCAGGTGTTGGTTGGGTTATGTCGGATTTCTACCGACTAAAAACACCTCCTTTCTCTTCCATGAGCCCTGCGGGACTGTCTATTACGATATTACTTCGCAGGACCGGATAGACTTAATTAGTCTCTGCTTCTAACTGCAACAATAGCTTTCTCTGCGTTTCTTCCACTCGTAACTTTTCGTGGACTTCTTTAATGAAGCTACAAACGATGTCCCAATTTTCTTTCTTTTCCATTGCCACATCTATTATGTTTGCGACGTTAATAACCCGTCCTATGACTACTTCAATTGACAAACGCGCATTTTCAAATCTTGGACAGCAGAACATAACATGCTCAGCATCTTCAGTTTGGGTTTTGCAATACGGACAATTTGGAGTCGTATCCAGACCAAATTTGTACAGATAGGACCTGTACCCTCCGTGCCCAGTGAGGAATTGCGTCAGGTAGTAGTTTACTTCGCCGTGACATCTGAGTACCCATGGTTCTATTTTTGGAATCAGTCTAAACGTCCATCTCCCTTTTAGGCTTTCTTCCCAACTCTTCTGCCATATTTGCATGGATTTTAATCTTTCCATTTTCGCTATTTCCTTTGCATTTGATGGGTTTGATTTTTTTTGCTCATATACCCGTCTTGCTTCGTCCGCTAATATCTCGATAGGGATCATTCCGGCTACAACATAAGCTGCTTCTTCAGAATTTGTTCTATATGAGCTGCAAACTCTTAAAGCACATAATCTGTACACGGATTTCAGCTTTTTTGCAGCTGACTTGACTTTGAGGGCTTCCGACCAAATAGGGGCTGCGTATAGGATCGTCGATTTTACTACTGTTGAGATTAGTCTTCTTTTGCACTGTTTGGGTCCTCCGACGTTAGGTATCATTCTAGATAATGCAGCCGCAATATTAGATGCTTTCGAGCTTATCTTTTCAATATGTGGTTTGAAATTTAGCTTATCGTCTATAACTACTCCTAGATATGTAAGATGCTGCTGAGATGAGATGGTGTGGTTTCCAATTTGTATATTTATTTTCTCCCGTTTCCGACGACTGCTTATTAGCACAGCTTCTGTTTTGTGTTCGGCTAATTCCAATCCGCTTGTTTTCATCCATACTCTAATAGCGTTCACTGTTTCATTTGCTAGTAGCTCGATTTCTTCAATATATCTAGCAGTGACGACTATAACGATGTCGTCCGCGAAACATACTGTGTTAGCTTCATCTGGAATTTTAAGGTTTAATACATCATTGTACATGATATTCCACAGTAGTGGACCTAAGACCGAACCCTGTGGAACACCTGCGGTTATGGTGTATGTACTCTTGCCATCGTCAGTGTTGTAGTAAAGCTCTCTGTTGGAGAAGTAGCTCCCAATAATCCTTGTCAAGTACTCGGGTACTCCAAGTCTGCATAGGGTATCCATGATACGTCCCCAATCCGCAGTATTAAATGCGTTTTTCACGTCGAGGGTTATTATTGCACAATATTTTCTGTCCGCTCCTTGTCCTTCAATCGCCTTTTTAGCTGTATTCACTACAATGTTTATTGCATCGATCGTGGATCTTGACTTCCTGAATCCGTATTGACGGTCGGAGAGTCCACCCTTTGCTTCCACAGCAGGAAGTAGTCGTTTGTATATAACGCTTTCCAAGGTCTTGCCAATGGAATCAAGAAGACATATAGGTCTGTAGGATGAAGGCTCTCCCAAGGGTTTATTAGGTTTCGGAATTAGAACTAATGTTTGTTTCTTCCACCTTTCTGGGAATATACCTTCTTCCAAACAACTATTGAACACTTTAGCGAATAGGCTTGGAGCGCATAATATCGCTATTTTCACTGCTCTATTTGGAATACAATCTGGTCCTGGGGCTTTTTTGTCAGATAACAGCATTGCCATTTGAACCAGCTCTTCCTCCGTTACTGCCGTTATTGTCTCGCGACTTATAGCTGTGTCTCTTGTGAACAGAACGTTGATATGTTCAGGAAACAAAGTTTCAACTATTCTTCTTACTAAGAGGGGACAGGTAGGTTGTGGAGATCTTCCTGCCTTCAAACGAGAAGTAACTACTTTATATGCTTTCCCCCAGGGGTCTGCTTCTGCCTCGAGACATATTTCTCCAAAGCATTTGCGCTTGCTTCTTGAAATAGCGTTTTGGAATTCTCTTCTCGCTATTTTGTATTCCTGTTGTCTTTCCATGAAATCATGTCGGTTTCGTCGGCGTTGGCTTCTCCTTCTGGATTTTAAGCATTTCTTTCGGAGATTACTTATTTCCATGTTCCACCAGTAGGTCGGCGGCCTGTTTTCAGTGATCCTTCTTCTCGGCATGGATATGTCACATGCTTCTCTTAATTTTGACATTAGTTGTCTAGCCATTTCTGTCGCTGTACCTTCCAATGTTAGGCTACTAGTGATTGCAACCTTGAAGGATTCTTCATCAAGCTTGTTGGATGCCCACCCTCTAAAACTCGTGTGTGCTGTGTTCTTTGCGCTATACTTCGTATTTGATTCCTCAATAGTGAAGATTATGGCCTGATGGTCGCTGTGAGTGTACTGTTCACTGACTTTCCAGTCGATCCTTCGTGCCATAGAACTACTAACAAATGTAAGATCCACAATTGAACCTAGACCTCTTGCTCTGAAGGTGTTAGCATCGCCCTTATTAACTAAGGTTAAATCATCACTGGAAAATGTTTCCAGTAAGATGCGACCTCTGTTGTTAGTGGATCTACTTCCCCACTCAGTAGACCACGCGTTAAAATCTCCGGCGATAATTTTTGGATTGTGGGTTTCCGCGTCTCTTTTCAGCCGGTTTAGCATTTGTTCGAATTGCTCGATTGATGCGCTAGGTGGGGCGTAACAGCTATATATGTATATGCCTCCTATTTTGGCTCTTACAAATCCTTCTTCCAATTGTTTTTGGGTGTTCTCTATCGCACGCTTTCCACATGCCCATATCGCTGTTTTGCTAGACTTGTCCTTGGCCCAGACGCTTGTTTGAAGATTTCTGTGTTGTTCACATATAATGGCGACATCAACACCAGTTTCGCAGATAGTCTGCGAAAGCAGGTCCTGTGCCGCCCGACAGTGGTTGAGATTAAGTTGGATAAATCTCATCTGCGGACTTTTTCCAGTGCTTCTTTGAAAACTGGACATCTTCCGCTACCTGCCACATGGTTGGTTTCTCCTCTTTGCCTTTGTTTGCAGAGCATGCATTCTGGATCTTTTGTGCAGTCCTTTGCTATGTGCCCACTTATTCCGCACCTTCTACACAGTTTAGATCTGTCTTGAGGATTTGTACAATACTTTGCCATGTGTCCGTACCCCAAGCATCTATAGCATTGCCGAATGTTCACCCTTTCTCTAATGCGACATACTACCCATCCTATCTTCACCTTTCCAATTTGTAGGAGTCGGTAGCATATTTCCGAAGGAAGACTTATTGTTGCCGTCTGAGTGCCGCCGTAGGCTCTCCTCAAGCTCTTAATGTCTTCTAGTTTCATTTCGGATACGCCTAGTTGAGTAAGAAAGGCGTTGCGAATATGGCGCCGTGCTATAAAGCCATAGGTAATAAAGCCATATGGTTATATTTCTCATTTCATTGAGAAATAAGGCCATATGACTTTATTTCCATGTAAGGAATGAAATAAAACCATTATGGTGTTATTGCTCATTTAATTTTTTTCATAATAAACAAATTTCTGTCTCTAGTAGGGAAATTTGTTGTTGGAGCTGTTTCAACGTAGTTGAAACAACACAAAACCAAAGTTAATTATTTACAAATAATTAACTTTGGAAATAAAATGCAGGTTGCACTTACTTGTGGTTCAAGGTGAGTAAGAACACAGGTTTGGTTAAACGTTATAAATTCCTTTATTTTCAGGTTTGGGTTTTAGGGTTTGTTTGCTGCTGACGCTGCTGAGGTTTTTTTTTTTTTTTTTTTTTTTTTTTTTTTTTTTTTAAACGTTATAAATTCCTTTATTTTCAGGTTTGGGTTTTAGGGTTTGTTTGCTGCTGACGCTGCTGAGGTTTTTTTTTATTAAAGAAAAAACTGCAATGGCGCTTAAGTTGATTGACAGGACGTCAGTTTTTGACACCTGTCAATCTCCTTAAGCACCATTCAGAAGCGTAGCGAGCAGAAGGGGCACATTTAAAGTAGGGGCTCTATGTCCAAGTCAAGGCAGTCTTCATCTGCTGTCTCGGAGGCGCTGTCGCGGGCCTCAACACATAATTCAAATTTATTTACAAAAAAAAATGTAGTTCACTTCACAAATGAATATAATAAAGTTCAGTTCACAAATGAAATGTAATAAAATTCAGTACACAAATGAAATGTTTCAAAATTTTTAATAATTAATAATATATAAATGTACCATTCTTGATAATGGCACGACAAATTGGACACAATGTTTGTGTTCCTTTTTGCTTAGCACTTTCTTTCAGTTGTTGGTAACATGGTTGACAAAGTTTGAAATGTTTGCATGGATCAAACAGTATTTGCCTTTCCCTTTCACAACAAATAATACACGTAAGATATTGTTGTTCTTTTTCTATTGTGTCAGTGCTGTCTTCTCCACTGCTATTTGTATCTGATTCGTCGTCATCGCTGTCAATTGTATTAATGAAACTTTCCTCAATCATACAGTTCTTCATTTTAGAGAACTGTCCGAGTAAAGTATTCAGTGTTATTTTCTTCTCCCTCAGTAGCTGATATTGCTTCTGTATAAATTTGTTTCGCTTTTCAAGGTAAGTGTTACTCTTTGTGTATAAAGATATGCATCCGGAAATGGATTTTAAAAAATCACTTGACTTAACCGCATCTAAATCGCATAAACAGTCAAGAAATCTATAAAAATTGCCATGTTTTGGAAGCTGCATATTAAGCTGCCTATGAAAGCCTTCTGCGGCGTTGCTTGTTCGGATCGGTTCTTTGTACACAGAGAAGTTCGTTACTTTTTCCTTAAACAAAAAGAAAATATATTTTTTTCTTTTAATAAAATAAACTGTATAATACCTTTTTCATCCAGTAAGAATCAAAATATTTGATGAAAGGTTGAAAATAGCTTTCTGTCATCTTTCCTTTAATATATTTTACATCCATTGCATCTGCTTTCAAAATTTGGTATGCTGCTGTTATATCGTTTGGTTTTAACAATGGCAAATATAAGAATTTATTAAAGAAAACTTTAGCCTGATTATTCTTATTTAACTCATTTATAAATCCAGGAATTTTCAAAGCCTTTCGCCGCAATGCTTGTGTGTAATGAAACCAACAACCAACGAGTTTTACTGTTGGGTACAACTTTTTAATAGCATTTCGAAGCCCATTTTCATAATCAGTTATAACTCTGTTTGGTTGCAAATCTAATATATTGGACTTTAAATAATGCAACATGTGCGTATATGCTTCTTCTGATTTCTTGGACATCAAAACATATATAAATGGAAACGTCTGTAAGCGGAAGAAAAGTAATTTATTTTAATGAATTTGTTTCTAGTCATATTACATGTTACTTACATGTTCGCAGTGAACGAAATGAATAATGAGCAATTGCTTAAAATCCTTCGATGTTGGAACCACATTAAAAGTTGCATCCATTACGTAATTACGTGGCTCAGACGTGCTGCTCATTGATTGTATAGTTTTTGAAATTGTTGGCGAAACGAAAAGAGTGTATGAGAAATTCTCAGTAATTATTGTATCAGTATAAAATTTTTCTTCACTGTTATATCTGGACATGGCAAATTTTTGAACAACTTCTTCATTTTTAAATACTTCAATGATGTTACTAAAAGTCATTGGAGATTTAGGAAATTTTTTTTTTTTATATTGAATAGTTGTCTGCGCATTCTTCCATATTCTATTGTTTTGGAAGCTTCTTTAAATTTTTTACATTGTTGGTCAAATATATCACGTACACTTAATCTTTTAATTGGCGCATTTTGAACTTTACATTTAATTGCATTGATAACTTCCAATTTTCTAAAAAGTTCACCTTGTGGTCCATGATTATGAGTTTGGAATTTTCCACTTTTTCGGCAATATATTGTGTTATTTAAGTCCACCGCAACACCAACGTTACAGTTTTTTTCATAGCAATAATAATATTTAATACTATTTCTGCTATATCTATATTTAAATATTTGTTCTTCATCTTTTATGTATAATAATTTGCTGGATGCCCTAAATCCAGGTATTAATTCATATTCGTATATTTGGGCCTCTTCCATTTTATTATTTGATTTAATTTTCTGATGATGTTTGCTTGCAACACGAGGTTAGTATACTGAATTGATAATGTAATAATAAAAAAATAATACATAGTCAGTACCGCTACTTTTTCTTTTGATAAGTTCAAGGCGAATTTACATAAGGTGCTGTTAATCAATCAGCTGATTATTTTTTCTTCACTTGACTGGTACGCACTGATGTCAGAGTTTGTTATTGTTTACATTTTTATATTTGAAAATTTCCGATAAAACGTAGAAAAACTTTGTTATTTTTTTGAATTATTCATGAAAAAATCTAAAAATACCAAGCATTTATTTTATTTAAATAATGAAATAGTTTGTATGTATATGCAAACTTTATTTTAGAAAAATATATATTTTTTTATTAAATTTACACTGTGTAGATAACATGATTAACTAAAAAAATTCTGTTCCGGAATACTTTATATAACGAATACGGAATACTTTATATAGTGACATTTTTAAAAAAAACTAGGTCGCGCATCGAGTGGGGCTCCAAAGTTTAATACATTTCAGTTTAATCGCTTAATAAAAATTTTCTAAATAGCCGGCCTACGGCCGGACGCAAGGATTTACAACTCTATAATATGTCCAACACCGGCTTCGCTTAGTAAAGATTTCCTAAATAGCCGGCCTACGGCCGGGCGCAAGGACTTTCTTCTCTATGGTATGTCCAACACCGGCTTCGCTTAGTAAAGATTTCCTAAATAGCCGGCCTACGGCCGGACGCAAGGATTTACAACTCTATAATATGTCCAACACCGGCTTCGCTTAGTAAAGATTTCCTAAATAGCCGGCCTACGGCCGGGCGCAAGGACTTTCTTCTCTATGGTATGTCCAACACCGGCTTCGCTTAGTAAAGATTTCCTAAATAGCCGGCCTACGGCCGGACGCAAGGATTTACAACTCTATAATATGTCCAACACCGGCTTCGCTTAGTAAAGATTTCCTAAATAGCCGGCCTACGGCCGGGCGCAAGGACTTTCTTCTCTATGATATGTCCAACACCGGCTTCGCTTAGTAAAGATTTCCTAAATAGCCGGCCTAAGGTCGAACGCTCTTGTTACACGGAAAGTGTATTTTTAGCGAAGCCGGTGTCCAATATATCTCAGAGGAGAAAACCCTGGCGCCCGGCCGAAGGCCGGCTATCAAACATATATTTTTTTTATTTCGTGATATAAAAGTAATATAATGAAATAACTTCCCAAAAATATTTTTAGGGATTTATTTCATTTTTGAATTTTGAGGAATTATTGGCAACTGATTCTTTTGTCAATTTGTAACCGTAACTATTTTACTGTTATGGCGTTATTTCAACTTTGGTTGCTTTTAGTTTATGGTGATATTGCACTTGGGTGTAGGCAATAAAGCCATATGGTTATATTTCTCATTTCATTGAGAAATAAGGCCATATGGCTTTATTACCTATGGCTTTATAACACGGCGCCTGCGAATATCATCTTTTGTTGTGACCTCGTCGATATCTCTACATTCTATAATTGTCTCCTGCCTTCGAGTCATGATCTCAGCTTTAGGGCCAATAGACTTCTTCATTTGTCCACGGAATAGATCCACACTTGCTTGATCCTTGGTATTAATCTCAAGCAGGAGCTCTCCTTTCTGTGTCCTTCTTATTCGAGATACGCTTTCTCCCACGTCCTTTAGGGATGGATCTCCTTTGAGTTGCTTCAGAATGTCCGCATATGACGTGTCCCCTTTCGCGGTGATTATCATGGCGGCATTCCTCCTTTTTCTAGGTTTACTCTTATTTTTAACCGTTTTCCACGTCTTAATTTCATCTAACGGAGGCTCTTCTGGTCTAGGTCCTTCGCTTTCTTGCTTCTCTTTCTGCAATTTATCAGCCTTTTTACTCCTTTTTTTTGCTTGTATTTTCGGCGATTCTTCTCCAGAGTCTCTACTTCTTTTCTGAGGGGCTTCAGTTGGGCACAGTTTTGGTGTTGTTTGTGTTGCCTTCACGCTTATCTCCATAGCTTGTGATGGTTCTTTTCCTTCCGTTTGCAGCTTCGCCTTATTATACATGTTTTTTATGGCCCATGCCTGCTCCTTAATAGGAATAAATATGTTATTTTTCCCCTTCATGAGTTTTATTAACACATCTATCATATTTCCTAGTTCCAAGAATGGGCTATTTTTACTAGCGTTGTGTTCTTGGTTGGTGTAATTCGCGTTTGTTGTAGTCTGCGCCGGCGTTGATCTCGATGATGGTGTAGGTGGCGTCCTCTGCATTCCAGAACTTCTCTGAAAAGGATTTTCCACGTTCCACGGCTCCTTGTCTTTTGAATTGCCTGTAGCATTAGCTTCTGCTTCAGCCAGGTGTGCTACTGAAGTAGAAGTATTACAGTAACTGGATATCGACGACGGAGAGCCTGTTCTCTCGCTCTCTACTGCCGCCGGTACTGGGTTTATTACTCCCTGCACCGTAACCTTGTTTCCATTGTTTTTCATATTCGTTGTTGTTTAGGGTTTGCGTTTTTAACCTATCCGCCAGGTGTAGAATCAGCAGTTCCTAACATGGAAGCAGACGCTGACCAGGAAGCCGTCCACTATGGAAGCCGTCGCGCCTGGATTTTTCCTTCAATGTTGCTGACTAGGGATCCACGAAGTTGTCAACCTTCTAACTACTCCTCTCTAGAGGGTACCCCTGTGGATGGATACTTAATTTAGGGCGGTATCCTCTCGCCCTGACACAAGACTTCATCAAGCTTTTGCACCATTTTAGTGCGCTCTCCATACCTGCCACAACTAGGGTCCGCGGGGTCGTTATTCCCGTTATCACCGCCTGGTGATACCCTTGCGGGTAGTTTAATACGGTTAAATTGCTTTTAGTGGAAGGACTTAATATGGGAGATATGACCAATTATAAACCGATCGTAAAAAATCTTTAAGCAAAATTTCTGTACATAAAAGCTATATTTCAGTCAAATTTTGTATCTATATCGTAATTTAGTAATAAGTAATGTGTGTTCAAGTGATTTTCTGAAGGGACATTTTGTAATGGCCGTTTAGGACAAAAGACTATGACAATAGAATACATAACTATCGGTTTCTGAGATTTCGAATCTTCGGTATAAAATTTTAATTTTTGAATAGAAATCAGTTGAATGTATTGGATGAATAGAATATAAAACTTTAACATATCTCAATATTCGGCTTAATTTTACAAATAAACATAAACATTTTAAATTCGTCACTTTATTCGACTTTATTTGTAATACACATTTGAAACAAAGATTGTTGTGCTTATAAGGAAACTAATCCTATAAAGATTTAGATATCAGTTTGTAGTTTCGTATTATGGTACATCTTCATCTCATAAATTATAATCGGCATTGAATGCAGCATCGCGGAGTAAATACACAACTTTTATAACTCATACTCATAACACTCATCTTTAAGAATTATAGGGAATTCGTTGCGAAAGAGGAACCTTTTTATGTCGGAACTCTCTTTTATTCGTTTAGAAAGTGAATGATTTGTCTAAAATCTAATTTTGCTAATTTTATATTCAGCTTCAAGTTTTATTTTTGCTTTTTGTAACTAAGTTTAACAGCTGATATTGTTTTTGTTTTGTATCTTTTAAGGGCCTTTCACACGGTCACACTTTACGTACGACAAGTCTAATGAAAAAGTAAAATGAAATTCCATCCGTATGACAAAAAAGAGAATAAAAGTCGTATGATTTATATTTTTTGTGTTTACACGATTGGTATAAAACAATAACAAAGTAAGATGGAACAGCTGTTTCACTTTTTTTGTATGTGTTTACATAAAAATACATCCCTGATCTAATACGACTTGCTTGTTTTTTGAATCATTTCAAAAAATGAAGAGAGCCATACGACTGTAAAATTTTCCATCCGTATTTTCTCTCAATGTGTGATGGTTTCATTACATATTGCGTTTAGACGATCCCATCCGTTCTCTTCTACACAAAATTTTGACAGATCATATTACTCGTGTGCTCGTGTGAAGGGGGCTTTAATGATATTTGCTTGGAAGAGTTCATAGTTGTATATATAGTACATTATTATATAGTATTTTAAGGTTTGTGTCTTGGATAAATAGAAGAAAAAAACGCTGGAATGGAATATCATAATTATCATATACATTTATAATTAAAACAAGGGAAATAAAATAATACCTAAAATAAAATTTTCATAATTAATTTTTTTTCAAAAATTATTTTTTATCAATCTTTCACCCAGAATAGTAAAATATTGACGAATGTTCTAAAAAACGAACATTTTATTATTTCTCCTGAATATGTTCATATTTTCCAATGATGGTGAAATAAACCCTATTTTTCGTAGTTTAATAATATAAAATGGGAGAAAATGGTTTCAAACTTTTAAAACATAATTTTGAGTTAAATAAAGTTAGTTTAGTTAAATATTTTAAAGTTTACTGAAGATTTCATTTAGTTTTAACGCTCACGTTAAAACTAAATGAAATCAACCAAATTCACTGGGAATAATCACTGTTTTCCTAAGCAGTTTGGTATTGAAGATCAGTAAAATCGGTTCACAACGTAAAAAGTTATGAGTAAAAATTTCAGACTACTTTGATAAAAATTAAGTTTTTTTCCTAATTCTTGAGTAGTTTTCTCAGAAACTACCTAAGATAATTCGACAAATTTTGTCACAGATTATTTTTTCCATCTATAGATTAATTATGTTTAAAATTGTAACAATCAATCCAAAATTTCCCATAGCCCCCATACAAAGGTACATATTCCCGGAAATTAATTTATCGTTAATAACTTCCTCAAATATATCGGTATCAACACAAAATTTTATACATTGGTCATTGCTCCCGTATGAGGTCCACCTTTGAAAATCACTTAAATGAACATATTTTATTGATAAATAAAGCTTATGGGCGTAAAATTCGACATGAATGTGTTTTGTGTATATATGAATTACCCTACGAAATTTGTTCCGGATCGGTCCATAATCGGTCATAGCTCCCATATAAGGTCCACATATGAAAATCACTTAAATGCGCATAATTCATTGATTAATAAAGCTATCAGTGTAGAACTTGATGTGAATATATTTTGTATATAGATATAAATCATTCAGTGAAATTTTTTCCGGATCAGTCCACAATTTGCATTTTTATTTATACCCTCCACCACCATCAGTGGCGAAGAGGGTATAAGTTTGTTATGTGTAACACCAAGAAATATTCATCTGAGACCCAACAAAGTATATATATTCTGGTTCCTTATTCTGAGTCGATTTAGCTATGTCCGTCTGCCTGTCTGCCTAAAACATGCTCACGTTAAAACTAAGCAAAAGAAAAAAACCAAATTCACCAAAAGTATTCGCTGTTTTCCTAAGCAGTCTGGTATTGAAAATCAGCAAAATCGGTTCACAACGTTAAAGTTATGAGTGAAAATTTCAGACTACCTCGAAAAAATTACATGTTTTTTTGTAATCCTTAAGCCGTTTTCTCAGAAACTACAAAAGATAATTCTATGAATTTTGTCCCACATTCATCATCAATCAAAATAATCGATTCAACATTTCCCATAGCCCCCATACAAAGGTATATATTCCCGAAAATTAGTGTATCATTAATAACTCCCTCAAATATGTCGATATGTCAACACAAAATCTCAGTAGGTCCACAATTGGTCATAGCTCCCATATAAGGTCCACTGTCGAAAATCACCTAAACGCACATATTTTATTGATAAATAAAGCTATTGAGATAAAATTCGAGCTGAATATGTTTTGTGAACATACAAATCATTCTACCAATTTTTTTACGGATCGGTCCATTATTGGTCATAGCTCCCATATAAGGCCCACTTCCAAAAAACACTTAAAAGCATATATTTCATTATCAAATAAAGCAACCTAGCAAAAACTAGGTAATAGCTTTCAATTGTAATTACTTACCTAACAACATACTTTTCAATGACTACTACATATCGCCTGGATTACATAGAAGTGGTCTAATAAGGTCTTACTAATAATGTATTATATAAATACTTTCTAATTCATTAGTCATGTTGCCAGTAAAGAAATAGAAGCTGTATACGTTTTTTCATGCGATTTACAATGACTACTTTTTCTAATTACTTGTAATCGCTTGTGGTAAGTACTTGCCTCCAATGACATCACCGTGTTAAAATAATGACTTAAAATGCTATTGTGTAAGTAAATTTTAGCATTTTAACCCCTTACATGGTAATGAAAGTTTTTACTGGGAATCTTAATAAAATTCGACACAAATATGTTTTGCCTAAATATAAATCACTCTACGAAATTTTTCCGGATAGGCCCAGCTATGACCAATTAGCTCCCATATAAGGCCCACTTCCGAAAATCATTTAAAAGCATATATTTCATTGAATTCTAAAGCTATAGAGAAAAAATTCGACTTGAATATGATTTGTGTACATTCTACGACTTTTTTCCGGATCGGTCCATTATAGGTCTTAACTCCCATATAAGGCCCACCTCCGAAAATCACTTAAACTCTCATATTTCATTGTCAAATAAAGACATCTTGATAAAATTCGACACATATATGTTTTGTCTTTATATGAATCACTCTACGAAATTTGTTCACTTAAACGCATATATTTCTTTGAATAATAAAGCTATCGGGATAAAGTACGACTTGAATATGTTTTGTGAGCGCATAAATCATTCTACCAAATTTTTTCCCGATCGGTCCATATTTGGTAATACAGGCGCGGATCCAACTCAAGCGTCTTTTTTTCGGTCGGTATATATTTTGGTAGTGACGATTTTATTTGATTTTGATGACTATACGCAATATTTGATATGAGAATCGAAACTTTTTGAAGATTTTGTATTAGTTTTTAGTTAAAATACCGGGACATTTCAAAAATTCTCGATATTTTCGATTTTTATGAAAATTGGTATACACATTCTTTGTATAAATACTAATATTAAGGTTTTCTAAAATTTCTAAATTCATTACAGTTTAGATTTTATCGAGGATTAAAGTTTATATTTGGTCTTGGAGCCCCCATATGAATTAAATAAAAAAATCTTATATCTGAGAAACTATTAGAGCTAGAATCTTCAAATTTTACTTGAAGAACTTTGACATTCATCTGAACAATTAGAGTATAACGGGCGGTGGGGGGTTACTTGGTACCTCCCATATTAATTAAATACAAAATTTCGTTTATCTGGGAAACTAACAGAACTAGATTCTTCAAATTTTGCACAAATTACTTTAATATTCATCTAAACATTTTGGAGAAAAAAGGGCGGGCTTTTATCTTGGGGACATGAAACCCCCACATGAATTTAATAGAAAAATTCTTATATCTGAGAAACTATTAGATGTAGAATCTTTAAATATTACATGAAGTACTTTGACATTAATGTGAACATTTAGGGAATAATTGGCGGACTTTAAATGAGGGACTTGGCACTTCCCATATTAATTAAATACAAAAATCCATTTATCTGGGAAACTAATAGAACTAGATTCTTCAAATTTTTTATAAATTACTTTAATATTCAACTGAACATTTTGGGGGAAAACGAGCGGACTTTCATATGGGGGGCGTGGAGCCCCCATATGAATTAATTAGAAAAAATTGTATATCTTAGAAACTATTAGAGCTAGAATCTTCAAATTTTACTTGAAAAACTTTGACATTCATCTGATCAATTAGAGTATAACGGCCGGACTTTCAATGGGGAAATTGACAACTCCCATATGACTTAAATATAAAATTTCGTTTATCTGGGAAACTAATAGAACTAGATTCTTCAAATTTTGCAGAAATTACTTCAATAATCATCTGAATATTTTGGAAGAAAAAGATCGGACTTTAATCTGGGGAGCTTGAAGCCCCCACATGAATGAAATAGAATAATTGTATATCTGGAAACTACTAGAGCTAAAATCTTAAAATTTTACATAAAAAACTCTGACATTCATGTGAACATTTAGAGAATAACCGGCGAGCTTTCAATTTTGGCCTTGGCACTACATAAATGAATTAAATACAAAATTTCATATATATTGGAAACTATTAATTATTAAAATTTTTCATAGATAGATAGAAATTGACGAACTTTCAGTAATTTGCTTGACATCTCTAATATGTAACATATTGTAAATCTAGAGAACTATTGCAGTTAGAGTCTTCAAAATCGTTAAGTTGGTTTTTTATTTATACTGCTTTTAGGGTAGCAAAGCACACTGGGTAAAGCTAGTACTTATATAAAACATATTTGTGGCAATTTTTAGAGGGATAATAGTATATTTGACGTAGTTATGGCATAAAAAGCCTAAATCGGGAGGTACGGTTGTATGGGGGCTATTCGTCCCTGTGCCAAAAAACATGTTTGGTCCAAATTTCATCAAATTATCTTGAAATTATCTGTACCTTTCGCACAAGGTTTACATGGACAGCCAGCGAGTCGGACGGACGGACGGACAAATTTTAATCGACTCGAAAAGTGATTCTGAATCGATCGGTATACTTTAAGATGGGTGTATGACCAATAATTCCGCTGTCGTAAAAAGGCCTTTTCGGACTGCAACTGGAGTACCTGTATAATGATTATTTTATGTTTGATAGATATTGTTAATTTTGTACACTTCTGATTCTATTTTCCGAACTTATTACACTTGATCACTATTGTTATTTTTTTACATTTGCATTATTTTGATTATTCATTAAATACATAAATTTCACTTATTTATTTGGATTATTAGTTAAAACGTTCATATAAGGAGGAATTACAAATGAATACTAATGAAAACACTACGGACGGACAATATATTTGCAATATCTTCTTCTTCTTCTGCTTAACAATAAATTAATAATAATAATTAACAATTCAGCAATATAAAAAAAAATAGATGAGAAAGAAATAGACATACAATTAAGGAGGTGATGGATATAAATCAAAAGAATAAGTAGACAAATAATGATAATAATAAAATTGAGAAATAAAGTATAAGAGATGACCAAAATTTTAAATTATGAATGGACTGAAGTTTTAATTTATTAATGAAGTGTTTTGCTACATAATACTATCATATATAGAGATAATTAGAATAAACTAAAAATACAGATTTGGTATGCCTAATAAGTACAGGTTTATAATAGCTATGGGTTTTACTGCGATTGGGTGATTTGGGTAATTAAAAATATAATGTTAAATAATTTGATTTACTGTAATTTTCCGATATAAATTATACAAATGCGATAGTTTAACTAATTGATAGGATAATATATGTAGTTTTCGATAAGTCCATGTTATAGTTATAATGTCGTGTTGGTTAATTAGGACTCTAAAGCGGGAGACAAAAGTCTATATGGGCAATTCCATACGTTTGTATGTGACATTCGCACGCCTTTAGAGTGGTATAGATATTGTAAAATTAGGAGTACTTGGAAAACAATTTTGTCATTCTGTTCCATTTAAAGAATACTATATTTGCAACAGGAATCATCCCGTTCGGAACCTTGTTTTCCAATATTACAATATGGCGATATCATACGTGACAAAAAACGGAGTGTTTTTAAAGTACATGTAAATATTTACGAAAATCTGCGAATTCTGTAGGTGCATCTTTTCTGTTTTAATTTCTTACACTATGGGACATATTTTTCATTAGTAATCCAAAATTTTTAAATAAAACAATTTAGAGCGCTATATTCGGCTGAGCCGAATCTTAAATACCCGCCACCAGCTATTTTAGTAATACTTTTTTAATTGATCAAATATTTGTAGAAATAAGTTTTCTCAAGTCTTAAATAGAAAAACCCCAAGATTTAAACAGCTTAAATCTGTTACAATTACAAGATTTATTGAACATTACAAACCCCATTTTCTTTTATATTTTTATAGCGCCCTAAGATATGCTTTAACGATATTTAATAATGTGTATGTATGCATGTGTGTGAAAGATTTAAGGATTTTCAAAATACATATATATAATTTTGTTTTACACAAATTGATAATGCAATTAGTTTAATACGGTTAAATTGCTTTTAGTGGAAGGACTTAATATGGGAGATATGACCAATTATAAACCGATCGTAAAAAATCTTTAAGCGAAATTTCTGTACATAAAAGCTATATTTCAGTCAAATTTTGTATCTATATCGTAATTTAGTAATAAGTAATGTGTGTTCAAGTGATTTTCTGAAGGGACATTTTGTAATGGCCGTTTAGGACAAAAGACTATGACAATAGAATACATAACTATCGGTTTCTGAGATTTCGAATCTTCGGTATAAAATTTTAATTTTTGAATAGAAATCAGTTGAATGTATTGGATGAATAGAATATAAAACTTTAACATATCTTAATTTTACAAATAAACATAAACATTTTAAATTCGTCACTTTATTCGACTTTATTTGTAATACACATTTGAAACAAAGATTGTTGTGCTTATAAGGAAACTAATCCTATAAAGATTTAGATATCAGTTTGTAGTTTCGTATTATGGTACATCTTCATCTCATAAATTATAATCGGCATTGAATGCAGCATCGCTGAGTAAATACACAACTTTTATAACTCATACTCATAACACTCATCTTTAAGAATTATAGGGAATTCGTTGCGAAAGAGGAACCTTTTTATGTCGGAACTCTCTTTTATTCGTTTAGAAAGTGAATGATTTGTCTAAAATCTAATTTTGCTAATTTTATATTCAGCTTCAAGTTTTATTTTTGCTTTTTGTAACTAAGTTTAACAGCTGATATTGTTTTTGTTTTGTATCTTTTAAGGGCCTTTCACACGGTCACACTTTACGTACGACAAGTCTAATGAAAAAGTAAAATGAAATTCCATCCGTATGACAAAAAAGAGAATAAAAGTCGTATGATTTATATTTTTTGTGTTTACACGATTGGTATAAAACAATAACAAAGTAAGATGGAACAGCTGTTTCACTTTTTTTGTATGTGTTTACATAAAAATACATCCCTGATGAAATCAACCAAATTCACTGGGAATAATCACTGTTTTCCTAAGCAGTTTGGTATTGAAGATCAGTAAAATCGGTTCACAACGTAAAAAGTTATGAGTAAAAATTTCAGACTACTTTGATAAAAATTAAGTTTTTTTCCTAATTCTTGAGTAGTTTTCTCAGAAACTACCTAAGATAATTCGACAAATTTTGTCACAGATTATTTTTTCCATCTATAGATTAATTATGTTTAAAATTGTAACAATCAATCCAAAATTTCCCATAGCCCCCATACAAAGGTACATATTCCCGGAAATTAATTTATCGTTAATAACTTCCTCAAATATATCGGTATCAACACAAAATTTTATACATTGGTCATTGCTCCCGTATAAGGTCCACCTTTGAAAATCACTTAAATGAACATATTTTATTGATAAATAAAGCTTATGGGCGTAAAATTCGACATGAATGTGTTTTGTGTATATATGAATTACCCTACGAAATTTGTTCCGGATCGGTCCATAATCGGTCATAGCTCCCATATAAGGTCCACATATGAAAATCACTTAAATGCGCATAATTTATTGATTAATAAAGCTATCAGTGTAGAACTTGATGTGAATATATTTTGTATATAGATATAAATCATTCAGTGAAATTTTTTCCGGATCAGTCCACAATTTGCATTTTTATTTATACCCTCCACCACCATCAGTGGCGAAGAGGGTATAAGTTTGTTATGTGTAACACCAAGAAATATTCATCTGAGACCCAACAAAGTATATATATTCTGGTTCCTTATTCTGAGTCGATTTAGCTATGTCCGTCTGCCTGTCTGCCTAAAACATGCTCACGTTAAAACTAAGCAAAAGAAAAAAACCAAATTCACCAAAAGTATTCGCTGTTTTCCTAAGCAGTCTGGTATTGAAAATCAGCAAAATCGGTTCACAACGTTAAAGTTATGAGTGAAAATTTCAGACTACCTCGAAAAAATTACATGTTTTATTGTAATCCTTAAGCCGTTTTCTCAGAAACTACAAAAGATAATTCTATGAATTTTGTCCCACATTCATCATCAATCAAAATAATCGATTCAACATTTCCCATAGCCCCCATACAAAGGTATATATTCCCGAAAATTAGTGTATCATTAATAACTCCCTCAAATATGTCGATATGTCAACACAAAATCTCAGTAGGTCCACAATTGGTCATAGCTCCCATATAAGGTCCACTGTCGAAAATCACCTAAACGCACATATTTTATTGATAAATAAAGCTATTGAGATAAAATTCGAGCTGAATATGTTTTGTGAACATACAAATCATTCTACCAATTTTTTTACGGATCGGTCCATTATTGGTCATAGCTCCCATATAAGGCCCACTTCCAAAAAACACTTAAAAGCATATATTTCATTATCAAATAAAGCAACCTAGCAAAAACTAGGTAATAGCTTTCAATTGTAATTACTTACCTAACAACATACTTTTCAATGACTACTACATATCGCCTGGATTACATAGAAGTGGTCTAATAAGGTCTTACTAATAATGTATTATATAAATACTTTCTAATTCATTAGTCATGTTGCCAGTAAAGAAATAGAAGCTGTATACGTTTTTTCATGCGATTTACAATGACTACTTTTTCTAATTACTTGTAATCGCTTGTGGTAAGTACTTGCCTCCAATGACATCACCGTGTTAAAATAATGACTTAAAATGCTATTGTGTAAGTAAATTTTAGCATTTTAACCCCTTACATGGTAATGAAAGTTTTTACTGGGAATCTTAATAAAATTCGACACAAATATGTTTTGCCTAAATATAAATCACTCTACGAAATTTTTCCGGATAGGCCCAGCTATGACCAATTAGCTCCCATATAAGGCCCACTTCCGAAAATCATTTAAAAGCATATATTTCATTGAATTCTAAAGCTATAGAGAAAAAATTCGACTTGAATATGATTTGTGTACATTCTACGACTTTTTTCCGGATCGGTCCATTATAGGTCTTAACTCCCATATAAGGCCCACCTCCGAAAATCACTTAAACTCTCATATTTCATTGTCAAATAAAGACATCTTGATAAAATTCGACACAAATATGTTTTGTCTTTATATGAATCACTCTACGAAATTTGTTCACTTAAACGCATATATTTCTTTGAATAATAAAGCTATCGGGATAAAGTACGACTTGAATATGTTTTGTGAGCGCATAAATCATTCTACCAAATTTTTTCCCGATCGGTCCATATTTGGTAATACAGGCGCGGATCCAACTCAAGCGTCTTTTTTTCGGTCGGTATATATTTTGGTAGTGACGATTTTATTTGATTTTGATGACTATACGCAATATTTGATATGAGAATCGAAACTTTTTGAAGATTTTGTATTAGTTTTTAGTTAAAATACCGGGACATTTCAAAAATTCTCGATATTTTCGATTTTTATGAAAATTGGTATACACATTCTTTGTATAAATACTAATATTAAGGTTTTCTAAAATTTCTAAATTCATTACAGTTTAGATTTTATCGAGGATTAAAGTTTATATTTGGTCTTGGAGCCCCCATATGAATTAAATAAAAAAATCTTATATCTGAGAAACTATTAGAGCTAGAATCTTCAAATTTTACTTGAAGAACTTTGACATTCATCTGAACAATTAGAGTATAACGGGCGGTGGGGGGTTACTTGGTACCTCCCATATTAATTAAATACAAAATTTCGTTTATCTGGGAAACTAACAGAACTAGATTCTTCAAATTTTGCACAAATTACTTTAATATTCATCTAAACATTTTGGAGAAAAAAGGGCGGGCTTTTATCTTGGGGACATGAAACCCCCACATGAATTTAATAGAAAAATTCTTATATCTGAGAAACTATTAGATGTAGAATCTTTAAATATTACATGAAGTACTTTGACATTAATGTGAACATTTAGGGAATAATTGGCGGACTTTAAATGGGGGACTTGGCACTTCCCATATTAATTAAATACAAAAATCCATTTATCTGGGAAACTAATAGAACTAGATTCTTCAAATTTTTCATAAATTACTTTAATATTCAACTGAACATTTTGGGGGAAAACGAGCGGACTTTCATATGGGGGGCGTGGAGCCCCCATATGAATTAATTAGAAAAAATTGTATATCTTAGAAACTATTAGAGCTAGAATCTTCAAATTTTACTTGAAAAACTTTGACATTCATCTGATCAATTAGAGTATAACGGCCGGACTTTCAATGGGGAAATTGACAACTCCCATATGACTTAAATATAAAATTTCGTTTATCTGGGAAACTAATAGAACTAGATTCTTCAAATTTTGCAGAAATTACTTCAATAATCATCTGAATATTTTGGAAGAAAAAGATCGGACTTTAATCTGGGGAGCTTGAAGCCCCCACATGAATGAAATAGAATAATTGTATATCTGGAAACTACTAGAGCTAAAATCTGAAAATTTTACATAAAAAACTCTGACATTCATGTGAACATTTAGAGAATAACCGGCGAGCTTTCAATTTTGGCCTTGGCACTACATAAATGAATTAAATACAAAATTTCATATATATTGGAAACTATTAATTATTAAAATTTTTCATAGATAGATAGAAATTGACGAACTTTCAGTAATTTGCTTGACATCTCTAATATGTAACATATTGTAAATCTAGAGAACTATTGCAGTTAGAGTCTTCAAAATCGTTAAGTTGGTTTTTTATTTATACTGCTTTTAGGGTAGCAAAGCACACTGGGTAAAGCTAGTACTTATATAAAACATATTTGTGGCAATTTTTAGAGGGATAATAGTATATTTGACGTAGTTATGGCATAAAAAGCCTAAATCGGGAGGTACGGTTGTATGGGGGCTATTCGTCCCTGTGCCAAAAAACATGTTTGGTCCAAATTTCATCAAATTATCTTGAAATTATCTGTACCTTTCGCACAAGGTTTACATGGACAGCCAGCGAGTCGGACGGACGGACGGACAAATTTTAATCGACTCGAAAAGTGATTCTGAATCGATCGGTATACTTTAAGATGGGTGTATGACCAATAATTCCGCTGTCGTAAAAAGGCCTTTTCGGACTGCAACTGGAGTACCTGTATAATGATTATTTTATGTTTGATAGATATTGTTAATTTTGTACACTTCTGATTCTATTTTCCGAACTTATTACACTTGATCACTATTGTTATTTTTTTACATTTGCATTATTTTGATTATTCATTAAATACATAAATTTCACTTATTTATTTGGATTATTAGTTAAAACGTTCATATAAGGAGGAATTACAAATGAATACTAATGAAAACACTACGGACGGACAATATATTTGCAATATCTTCTTCTTCTTCTGCTTAACAATAAATTAATAATAATAATTAACAATTCAGCAATATAAAAAAAAAAATAGATGAGAAAGAAATAGACATACAATTAAGGAGGTGATGGATATAAATCAAAAGAATAAGTAGACAAATAATGATAATAATAAAATTGAGAAATAAAGTATAAGAGATGACCAAAATTTTAAATTATGAATGGACTGAAGTTTTAATTTATTAATGAAGTGTTTGCTACATAATACTATCATATATAGAGATAATTAGAATAAACTAAAAATACAGATTTGGTATGCCTAATAAGTACAGGTTTATAATAGCTATGGGTTTTACTGCGATTGGGTGATTTGGGTAATTAAAAATATAATGTTAAATAATTTGATTTACTGTAATTTTCCGATATAAATTATACAAATGCGATAGTTTAACTAATTGATAGGATAATATATGTAGTTTTCGATAAGTCCATGTTATAGTTATAATGTCGTGTTGGTTAATTAGGACTCTAAAGCGGGAGACAAAAGTCTATATGGGCAATTCCATACGTTTGTATGTGACATTCGCACGCCTTTAGAGTGGTATAGATATTGTAAAATTAGGAGTACTTGGAAAACAATTTTGTCATTCTGTTCCATTTAAAGAATACTATATTTGCAACAGGAATCATCCCGTTCGGAACCTTGTTTTCCAATATTACAATATGGCGATATCATACGTGACAAAAAACGGAGTGTTTTTAAAGTACATGTAAATATTTACGAAAATCTGCGAATTCTGTAGGTGCATCTTTTCTGTTTTAATTTCTTACACTATGGGACATATTTTTCATTAGTAATCCAAAATTTTTAAATAAAACAATTTAGAGCGCTATATTCGGCTGAGCCGAATCTTAAATACCCGCCACCAGCTATTTTAGTAATACTTTTTTAATTGATCAAATATTTGTAGAAATAAGTTTTCTCAAGTCTTAAATAGAAAAACCCCAAGATTTAAACAGCTTAAATCTGTTACAATTACAAGATTTATTGAACATTACAAACCCCATTTTCTTTTATATTTTTATAGCGCCCTAAGATATGCTTTAACGATATTTAATAATGTGTATGTATGCATGTGTGTGAAAGATTTAAGGATTTTCAAAATACATATATATAATTTTGTTTTACACAAATTGATAATGCAATTAGTTTAATACGGTTAAATTGCTTTTAGTGGAAGGACTTAATATGGGAGATATGACCAATTATAAACCGATCGTAAAAAATCTTTAAGCAAAATTTCTGTACATAAAAGCTATATTTCAGTCAAATTTTGTATCTATATCGTAATTTAGTAATAAGTAATGTGTGTTCAAGTGATTTTCTGAAGGGACATTTTGTAATGGCCGTTTAGGACAAAAGACTATGACAATAGAATACATAACTATCGGTTTCTGAGATTTCGAATCTTCGGTATAAAATTTTAATTTTTGAATAGAAATCAGTTGAATGTATTGGATGAATAGAATATAAAACTTTAACATATCTCAATATTCGGCTTAATTTTACAAATAAACATAAACATTTTAAATTCGTCACTTTATTCGACTTTATTTGTAATACACATTTGAAACAAAGATTGTTGTGCTTATAAGGAAACTAATCCTATAAAGATTTAGATATCAGTTTGTAGTTTCGTATTATGGTACATCTTCATCTCATAAATTATAATCGGCATTGAATGCAGCATCGCGGAGTAAATACACAACTTTTATAACTCATACTCATAACAGTCATCTTTAAGAATTATAGGGAATTCGTTGCGAAAGAGGAACCTTTTTATGTCGGAACTCTCTTTTATTCGTTTAGAAAGTGAATGATTTGTCTAAAATCTAATTTTGCTAATTTTATATTCAGCTTCAAGTTTTATTTTTGCTTTTTGTAACTAAGTTTAACAGCTGATATTGTTTTTGTTTTGTATCTTTTAAGGGCCTTTCACACGGTCACACTTTACGTACGACAAGTCTAATGAAAAAGTAAAATGAAATTCCATCCGTATGACAAAAAAGAGAATAAAAGTCGTATGATTTATATTTTTTGTGTTTACACGATTGGTATAAAACAATAACAAAGTAAGATGGAACAGCTGTTTCACTTTTTTTGTATGTGTTTACATAAAAATACATCCCTGATCTAATACGACTTGCTTGTTTTTTGAATCATTTCAAAAAATGAAGAGAGCCATACGACTGTAAAATTTTCCATCCGTATTTTCTCTCAATGTGTGATGGTTTCATTACATATTGCGTTTAGACGATCCCATCCGTTCTCTTCTACACAAAATTTTGACAGATCATATTACTCGTGTGCTCGTGTGAAGGGGGCTTTAATGATATTTGCTTGGAAGAGTTCATAGTTGTATATATAGTACATTATTATATAGTATTTTAAGGTTTGTGTCTTGGATAAATAGAAGAAAAAAACGCTGGAATGGAATATCATAATTATCATATACATTTATAATTAAAACAAGGGAAATAAAATAATACCTAAAATAAAATTTTCATAATTAATTTTTTTTCAAAAATTATTTTTTATCAATCTTTCACCCAGAATAGTAAAATATTGACGAATGTTCTAAAAAACGAACATTTTATTATTTCTCCTGAATATGTTCATATTTTCCAATGATGGTGAAATAAACCCTATTTTTCGTAGTTTAATAATATAAAATGGGAGAAAATGGTTTCAAACTTTTAAAACATAATTTTGAGTTAAATAAAGTTAGTTTAGTTAAATATTTTAAAGTTTACTGAAGAGAAGAAATACTATTTTTGTAGTAAATGTTTGTTTGGTAAAAACAACTAAATGTGTTATTTTTTATTTTTATTAATTAGTTAAATTAATTTTTTTTAATGCAATAAATTATGTGAAATTTGTAGAGAAAATTTTATGAAAAATACTATCATATAAAGTACAAAAGTAACCAATAACCCATGATTACGACTAACTACGAGTTACTACTTTTTGATTACAACTGTAGATTTGATCAACTCTAAAAGTTGTAGAAGTTCTATTACACGAGGTTAATTGGCGAAAATGATACAGGCATAAATTATTTTCTTCTTACTATCTGAAACAGAAAACATTAAATATCGCAAGCTTTAATTTGAAAGTACAGTGACATAATTTTGAAGGCAGTTAAAATACACATGTGGTTTTTCTATTACAATAGCGATAAAAGTTTGTGTAGCAAAAATATCCAACTATATATTCATCTAAGTAACTTAAAGGCAAAGTACCAGGTATTAACTTATAAAATAATTCAAAATATTTGCGTAAAAACTAAATTTTAATGTCATCTAGGGAATTGAATAAGACCCTTTTTCCTGCTAGCCTCCATTTGTGTTCTCAGCAATTAATATTTGAAAGTTACTTGTATGATATCGAAGCCTAGATTGATCACATTGAAGAAGTATTGGCCGAGACATAACCCCCAAAACAAAGCTACTTCAACAACCTACCAGCAAATCAATTCGTGCACTATTCTGTAAGGGAAACTGGTAGATAACCTGACTCAAATGAACACCAAATGCTAAGCCAATATTGAAATTAAAAACATCCAGAGTAGTCAACATATACATTAAATTGCCAGTATCAGTTTTTTAACTATCACCTTTGATATAATTTAAAACTTCAATATTTATCTTAAATCCTAACACCGACCATTAACAAGTGTTCATAATCTGTATTGCCTTATGCAATCAAATAATAAATTAATCCAAACCTATTGTTATCAAACTAAAAATCGTATTCTACATTACCCGGATTAGAAGAACACTATTTATTCTACCTAACCTAAATCATAATATGAAAACGTGAATACAATTTATATTATTATTTAATAACTAATATCTCGCTGTAACTAATAGCTATAACTAACTGATATCAATAATTCAAAATTGTCAAATTGACAATATAAATTAGTTTAAATCTACAAAATCTATACATATAAAGATAAATGTAGGAGAAATTAAAAGAATTATTTTTATCCAATGCTAATTATCAGCTTAAAATGCATTAATGTTAAACTTCTCCTACATCGATATGTTGTATTAATTATATTTCTAACCTAATGTCTAAATTATAATCCAAATGTGCTCAATTCTAAACCTAATATCACAGAAATGTATTCTTAACCCTAAATTCTACACTTAAAAGTAAAATAAATAGGCTTTATAGAAAATTAAACATGCAAAATTAACAAAATGAAACTACATAAATATCACAGATTTTCATTTACTTATTCTAACCTTTAAAATTAATCCCGAGTTTATTAACTAATATGGCAAAAACTTGTATAATGCAAGATAACTATTAAAACCTCTTTTTTTCAACAACAATACCCACATCATCCTGTTCCTGTTGGAGGCCTTCACAGTTCTGCATAATGCGGTAAGTTCGAACACTTTATTTTTTTCTTGTAACATAATATCTTGCATTTATCATAAACATAAAGAGAAGCAACAAACATAATTTATGTATTTGGTAATGTTGATACATAATATTAACATAAGGTCAAACTAGTACAAATAATATCTCTTCTGTTAAGTAACATAGCTATTAAAAAATCCCATTGATTTTATTGTACTCTTAATATGTTTATTGCTTCTGCTTATGTGAATATTTTCTTGTTTTGCCAAACCATAAGATTATTAAAATAAGAATTTTATTGAATCGTGTTAAATCAGATCAGTTTAAATCATTTGTTCCCACTCAATGTAATGAAATTTTAGTGAATAGGAATTTCTGAACATTTAAGATAAATATTATAATTTGGCTAATAATTTTGTCTTTATATTATTTTTTTTTTTTTTTTGAATGTTATTAAGAATATCTCGGGTGAGTTTTCCAGTTTTTTCCGGGTGGCTGATAGGGGGTGGTCACTTAAGCTGAGGGAGGGTAGATTGTCCACCACCTGGGAATATTATATTCCCCGCGGACCAAAAAACTGTAAAAAACAAATATGGAAAATAAAAAGATAAAAGTTACGGTGCAGGGCCTAAATAACCCAGTACCGGCGGCAAGTGTTGATCTACTCGCGAGTCACGTGTCGTCGTCATCCTGCAGTCGTGAGCAAAATACTACTACGGAGGTGGGTACCTTGGCTGTCAAGTGTACAGCATGCCACTGGCAAAAATATAGGGGTGAAAGAGAAGGATGTACTCGGAGAGAGCTCTAAGCTACCTCAGCCTTTAAATATAGGTGAGGGTTCCGACTCTGAATCCTCAGATGATAATAATAATACCATTATAGCAAATCCCAAACAGGATGAAGTAGAGGAAATGGTGAAAGAGGTGAGTGATAGCATAGCTAAACTACCTATTACTAAGAAAAGACTTTCTGGAGCACAGAGGAGGAAGTTGAAAAAGATGCTTCAGGAAATCATAGTTAGTCAATCCCACGACACTCCAAAGGAAAAATCGGACTCTCTCACAAGATCTGAGGCAAAAAGGATCAGGTCTCCCGAGGAGTTGACAACTGAGAATAAACCTAAGAAGAAAAAGAGCTCCCCGTCTTCTAATACACAGTCGAAGCCAAGCCATACTTCACTCAAAGGAATCTCAAGTGAGAATCTTGCGAGTAAGGGTGACAACGCCAAGCCAGATATTCCGAAGACGAACACGTCGGCGAAATCAATCTCGAAGGCAAGGGAATCTCAAAAGAAGCCCCGAAAAACGAAGAAGGAGAAGCTAGACGGAGGAAAAGGAAAAGAGCCGCCATCTTACGCCAAAGTTGCCAGAAGTAGGCACCGGGACGATCTCTGCTATGCAGTTTACTATGCCGGTAATCCGACAGGCAAAATTCCAATAGACCAACAGAGTAAAGTAGAAGACCTGGTCAAAATAAGATAGTGGACCATGCAATCGCTTCAAAGGGCAAACAACCAATAGGGAGCGAGAGCTGCGAGTTCAGCATGGGCGTGATGTTGATGAGGTTGGCATCTCACCAATGTGACAAGGACACTAAAACACCTAAGACAGTACCCAAAGCATCATTAGCAAGTACTGGCAATGTTGAGGAGTCAAATCCTAAAAGCGAGGAGGAAATCACTCACCCGCCAGAAGACAGAACAGCAGTGCTCTCCAGAATTGGGAATGTGTCTATTAAAAATACTGCTATTCCTATGCCTGAAAGGACACCGCAGTGCCATCAACAGTACCCACTACATTAGTAGCCACTTCAGGCTATCCGGAGGAGTCAAATCCAAAGAGCGAGGAGGTGACCACCAACTCGCTGGAAGACAGTTTAATGGACGACCATGATTGAGGTTATACAAATAAACCTCCATCGGAGCGAGACAGCTACCAACGCTAAAATTAACACAGGTAAAATACATATAGCTTTAATCCAGGAACCTTGGACGATTCGCAACAAGGTTTCTGGATTAAATCACGTAAATTTCCAACTTTTCTACGCTGATATAGGATCTCGCCCGAGAACATGTATCTTATGTCACATGAACTTATGTTTTCTCCTCTCAACTGGATTATCAACATCGGATGCTTTTTCCTTTTCTGATCATCGGTACATAAGATTCAAAATACTAAGGCCACCACCAAAGCCGATAAAGTTTCGGAATAAGTCTAAAACTAATTGGACAATGTTCGGGACCTTACTAAAAAACCGTTTAGGTCAGGACACTTTTCAATGTCGAAATAAAGAGGATATAGATGCCAAAGTGGAAACGTTCACAAGTGCCCTGGTTGAATCGTTCGAGGACAGCTGCCCTCTGCGAGAGCGGAGATCTGCCCAGGAAAACCCCTGGGTAACTGGGGAGATCCGGAACCTTGGGAAGACTCTTCGCAAACTATTTAACCGGGCACGGCGTAAAAAGACCG
This sequence comes from Lucilia sericata, assembly GCF_015586225.1. NCBI lineage: Eukaryota > Metazoa > Arthropoda > Insecta > Diptera > Calliphoridae > Lucilia > Lucilia sericata. The sequence goes on along the minus strand of NW_023994432.1, from coordinate 90,322 downwards.
CAGTATACTGGGATGAGTATCGTAATAAACTTGGTGAATATAAGAAAATCGTTCGAAAAGCCAAACGAGACTCCTGGAAACTTTTCTGTGAACAGGTAGATAGCGTAAATGACGTATCGAAGATAAACAATTCCTATCCAAAACTCATGTCCAACCGGAATCTATGATCGCTGACACGGGCATCAAGCTTGAGGATATGGAGGAGACAATGAAACTCCTAATGGATTCTCATTTCCCACCCGGTATATCGAATAACATAGATGAACCGATATTGGAGGAAGGGGAGGGTAACACGGAAATAGTTATTACAACTGACATGGTTAAAGGGGCAATCAAGAGCTTTGCTCCCTATAAAGCTGCAGGGCCGGATGGAATTTTCCCGGCACTTTTGCAGATGGAGGCGGGACTGGTTTCCGTACATCTGTCACAGACATTCACTGCATGCTTAAAATTGGCATATACCCCAGTTAAATGGCAGGATGCTAGGGTAATATTTATACCCAAACCAGGGAAAACTAGCTAGCGACACCTAAGTCTTATCGACCGATAAGTCTTACGTCGTTCCTACTTTAAACCTTGGAACGGAAAGTCGATAGCATGGTTAAAAGCAGCATACCATACAAAGACCTTAAATATAAGCAGCATGCTTATGTAAAGGGACGATCGGTGAAAACCGCTTTAAACGAAGTTGTCCACTACATAGGTGAATCTTTCGATAGCAAACTGTATACACTGGCGGAATGCATTGACATCGAAGGCGCTTTCAATAACATGCACACTGATACCCTTATCCAATCCCTAGACCAGTTTTTTGTTGACCGGGTGCTCCGTAACTGGATCAACTACATGCTAAGGAACAGATGGATAAGCTGCGAGATGTACGATATAACTATCAGGAAAAAGGTATTTCGCGGTATACCACAAGGTGGCATTTTGTCACCTTTACTCTGGGTTACCACGATTAATAGCCTCCTAAGGACCCTAACCGAGAAAGGACTTAGACCTGTCTGCTATGCAGAGGATGTCGTAATACTTTTAAAGGGAAAGGATCCAAATTACTTGTGTAAAAGAGCTGAGGAGGCTCTGAATACGGCCTTGAGCTGGGCTCAACCGAGAGGCCTCAATGCTAACCCGGCGAAGACGGAAATCTGTCTTTTCACAAGAAAGACAAAAATTTCTACATATACTGAACCTTGCTTCCTGGGCAAGAAGATAACAGTGACAGAAAAAGTTAAGTACTTAGGTGTAATACTTGACCGGAAATTAAAATGGAGACACCACAGAGAGGATAGGATCAACAAGGCACATCGGTGCTGGGCGATTTGTAGGAGAACCATAGGCATGAAATGGGGTCTTAGTCCTACTATGACAAATTGGCTTTATAAAAGTGTAATTAGACCAATTCTAGCTTATGCTTCAATAATCTGGTGGACTGCTTTGGACAAAAAGTGTAATATCAAACTACTACAGGGAGTTCAGCGTACATGCTGCTTGGGTATAAGTGGTGCCATGTGTACTAGTTCAACCAAGGCTCTGGAAACGTTGCTACATATTCCACCCATTGAAACATCGGCGCTTACAGCCGAACGGCTCTTTACTTTAGGCGAACTGGCCAAAAACTGTTATAGGACACGTCATCAATATATACTGGACACATTTTAAGGTTATACACATTCATTGGACGTGCCTGATCGCATACCAGACACAGAATATGTCGGAAACTTTGAAACGCTAATCCCAGATAGAATGTCTTGGTCAAGCGAAACATTAGAGCAAATACCAGTAGGAATCCGTTGCTACACGGATGGCTCTCAATTAGAGGACAAACTGGGCCTGGGGTTCTATATTGAAGACCCAGAAACAGAAGTATACTACCGTTTACCTAATCATAACACAAGCTTCCAGCCAGAAGTACGAGCAATAACGGAATGTGTAAATTGGATTAGAATAAATATGGCGCACACAGGGCTTAATATATTTACCGACAGCCAGAAGGCAATTAGTGCGATATCAGGTGATAGAATTAAATCTAAGACCGTATTGGATTGTAAGAAAGCTTTAACTGAATACTCTCCCAGAGGTAAGGTTCACATCATATGGGTACCAGGCCACTCGGAGTAGTCGGCAACGAAAGGGCGAATGTAATAGCTTTAAAGGGAAGGGAGCTCGAGGCAGTTAACCTGACAAACGCAAACCCATTCGATGCAACAAAAGCTGAACTAAAAATATGGGTGATAGAATCCCATAAGGAATAATGAAACAGTGGGTAGAACCACGAAGATCCTATGGGGTGACCCTGAGGAGAGCAAGACGAAAAATCTCCTCAAAATGAGCAAGTCTGAGGTTAGTATGATGGTACGTATTCTGAGTGGACACACAGGACTACGAGCACATCTATGCAAAATTGGACGTGCGGATTCAGACGAATGTAGAGCATGTGGAGAGGACAGTGAAACTCTGGAGCACTTTCTTTGCCACTGCCAGGCATTCGTCGAAGTTAGATCCAAAAATCTTGGAAGTGATCTCATTCCGGAAATAACATTCCTGACTAACACTGATTGGAAGATTCTTAGGAATTACGTTCAGGAAACTGAGTTTCTGAACACTGAAATAGTGGCCTAGGTGTATTTCTTCGCATTTGATGTAGTATACATCCTCCTATCGACCTACCTACCTACCCTATATACTTTGTTGGGTCTCAGATGACTATTTCTTGGTGTTACACACGGAATGACAAACTTATATAAACCCTCTATCACCACTGATGGTGGTGGAGGGTATCTATACACACCACATCGGTGCTGGGCGATATGTAGGAGAACCATAGGCATGAAATGGGGTCTTAGTCCTACTATGACAAATTGGCTTTATAAAAGTGTAATTAGACCAATTCTAGCTTATGCTTCAATAATCTGGTGGACTGCTTTGGACAAAAAGTGTAATATCAAACTACTACAGGGAGTTCAGCGTACATGCTGCTTGGGTATAAGTGGTGCCATGTGTACTAGTTCAACCAAGGCTCTGGAAACGTTGCTACATATTCCACCCATTGAAACATATATAAGATATGAGGCGGCGCTTACAGCCGAACGGCTCTTTACTTTAGGCGAACTGGCCAAAAACTGTTATAGGACACGTCATCAATGTATACTGGACACATTTTAAGGTTATACACATTCATTGGACGTGCCTGATCGCATACCAGACACAGAATATGTCGGAAACTTTGAAACGCTAATCCCAGATAGAATGTCTTGGTCAAGCGAAACATTAGAGCAAATACCAGTAGGAATCCGTTGCTACACGGATGGCTCTCAATTAGAGGACAAACTGGGCCTGGGGTTCTATATTGAATACCCAGAAACAGAAGTATACTACCGTTTACCTAATCATAACACAAGCTTCCAGCCAGAAGTACGAGCAATAACGGAATGTGTAAATTGGATTAGAATAAATATGGCGCACACAGCGCTTAATATATTTACCGACAGCCAGAAGGCAATTAGTGCGATATCAGGTGATAGAATTAAATCTAAGACCGTATTGGATTGTAAGAAAGCTTTAACTGAATACTCTCCCAGAGGTAAGGTTCACATCATATGGGTACCAGGCCACTCGGAGTAGTCGGCAACGAAAGGGCGAATGTAATAGCTTTAAAGGGAAGGGAGCTCGAGGCAGTTAACCTGACAAACGCAAACCCATTCGACGCAACAAAAGCTGAACTAAAAATATGGGTGAGAGAATCCCATAAGGAATAATGAAACAGTGGGTAGAACCACGAAGATCCTATGGGGTGACCCTGAGGAGAGCAAGACGAAAAATCTCCTCAAAATGAGCAAGTCTGAGGTTAGTATGATGGTACGTATTCTGAGTGGACACACAGGACTACGAGCACATCTATGCAAAATTGGACGTGCGGATTCAGACGAATGTAGAGCATGTGGAGAGGACAGTGAGACTCTGGAGCACTTTCTTTGCCACTGCCAGGCATTCGTCGAAGTTAGATCCAAAAATCTTGGAAGTGATCTCATTCCGGAAATAACATTCCTGACTAACACTGATTGGAAGATTCTTAGGAATTACGTTCAGGAAACTGAGTTTCTGAACACTGAAATAGTGGCCTAGGTGTATTTCTTCGCATTTGATGTAGTATACATCCTCCTATCGAACTACCTACCTACCCTATATACTTTGTTGGGTCTCAGATGACTATTTCTTGGTGTTACACACGGAATGACAAACTTATATAAACCCTCTATCACCACTGATGGTGGTGGAGGGTATCTATACACAAAACATACTCATGTCGAGTTTAATAATAAATTATGTGGCATTAAGTGGTTTTCAGAAGTGAACCTTATATGGCAGCTAGATATGGACCGACGCTGAAAACATTGCTTATATGGAATGTAACCAATTATGGACCGATGTGGAAAATGATCACGGATGATTATAAACAAAACAAATTCACGTCGAGTTTTACCCTGATAGCTTTATTTATCAATAATTATGCGCATTTGAGTGATTTTAGGATGTGGACCTTATATGGGAGCTAGTACCAATTGTGGACTGATCCGGAAAAAATTTCACTAATTGATTTATATCTATATACAGAACATATTCACCTCGAGTTCTACCCTGATAACTTTATTAATCAATGAATTATGCGCATTTGAGTGATTTTCGGATGTGAACCTTATATGGGAGCTATGACCGATTATGTATTCATGTCGAATTTTATCCCGATAGCTTTATTTATCAATAAAATATGTTCATTTAAGTGATTTTCGAAAGTGGACCTTATATGGGAGCTATGACCGATTATGGACCGATCCGGAACAAATTTCGGAGAGCAATTCATATACACACAAAACACATTCATGTCGAATTTTATCCAGATAGCTTTATTTATCTATGAATTAAGCTTGTTTAAGTGATTTTCGGATGTGAACCTTATATGGGAGCTATGACCAATTATGGACCGATCCGGAAAAAAATTCCTTAGAATGATTTATGTATATACAAAACATATTCATGTCGAATTTTATACCGATAGCTTTATTTATCAATAAAATATGTTCATTTAAGTGATTTTGGAAAGTGGACCTTATATTGGAACTATGACCAATTGTGGACTGATACAGATCTAAGTCCGTAGTTTTGATTCCTGTTCATATAATGTCAATATGTACAAAATTTTGTGTTGATACCGATATATTTGAGGAAGTTAATAACGATAAATTAATTTCCGAGAATATGTACCTTTGTATGGGGGCTATGGGAAATTTTGGATCGATTGTTACAATTTTAAACATAATTAATCTATAGATGAAAAAAATAATCTGTGACAAAATTTGTCGAATTATCTTTGGTAGTTTCCGAGAAAACTACTCAAGAATTAGGGAAAAAAACTTAATTTTTTTTAGGTAGTCTGAAATTTTTACTCATAACTTTTTACGTTGTGAACCGATTTTGCCGATTTTCAATATCAAACTGCTTAGGAAAACAATGAATATTCTCAGTGAATTTGGTTGATTTCATTTGCTTAGTTTTAACGTGAGCGTGTTTTAACCAGACAGACAGACAGACGGTCAGACGGACATAGCTAAATCGACTCAGAATTTCATAAGGACCCAGAATATACAGTTAATCTCAAAAATAAGTATACAGAAATACTGACAATTGGTTTTATTTATATATATTTATTAAAAACAATTATGATAATTATTATGCACTACTTTTTTCCAGATTATTTTGGTTATTTGAGTTCTCATTTAAGGTGGAGTTAAATAGGTGCAAAATTTACGTCACAAAAGTAAGTATACAGATCATTTCAATATGTATTTGGCTTAATGATATTAACAAAATTTACGAAAATTTTACCTGTTTGAATGTAATTACTTTATAATAAAATATTTTGTACACTATAACTTGGAAAAAAATCACTTTTTGTTCCGAAAAAATTTAAATTTTTGGCAATTGATCTCAATATTATTTATAGGAGCATTTTTTTCTATTTAAGAAAATCTGACTATTTAAACCCCCGGATTTTTGGTTCGGGTATTCAATAATATCCCTCGTTTGTTCATTATGATGCATTGGAAAACGATTTTTTTTTTGATTCTTGAAGTAATTATTTCTTTACAATAATTGCAATCCATTGCGGAACATTGCCGTTTTTAACATAGTGTAGCGCACAGTGGTATAGGAAAAAAAAGAGGGAAATAATTCGGTAACTTCTAAACGATTTTAATGAAATTTGGTATGCACAAAGAGGAGGTGTTGTCGAGTTTAGGTTTTGAATTTGGACCTTATAGGGCAAACAGGGGCCCGGGGGGGCGTCCTCAAATTAGGACACCTCGGCTATGTTAAATTTTTAAAACGATCCTATTTCTTCATTTGAGTTCCGATTTTATATCCATACCAGGGGCAGGGTTATCGAAACCCGTTACAAAATGATTAAGAACATATTGGGTCATATAAAACAGGTCACTATAATTTGATATCGACTATGCGATTTGAGAATTTTTGCTCAAAATTGAATTTTCCATAAAAAATAGGGTTTTTTTGGATGGACCTGGTCCCCTCGGTATCAAAAATTTTTAGGTTTTGTTTCATTTATCGTACTTTATGTAAAGTCAGCTTTCCAAAAAGTATAAATTCTATATACATCTTCTTAGAAACTTTTTAGATAACTTAAAAAGAAAAAGATACTTTTTTCCCAAAAAAATGACAAAAAATCGCCTTTTTTTATTTTTTAAATTAAAATGCCTATAACTTTGGACTCAGTCATGATTTTTACATAATTCTTTCACTGCTTAATATATAAACTTGTTGTTAAGCGAATAAAAAAAATGGCGAAAATCGAGAATTTTTGGACCCGCTATTATCAAAAAAACTAAAGTAAGGACGGTAAAAATTTTAAAATTTTAATTTTCAAATGCGAATATCTCCTAAACTATAAGAGATAATTTACTGCTACGACATTTTTTATAGTGCTCGAGATTCTATATACGAAATTTTTTTTTAAATCGGAACTCAAATGAAGAAATAGGATCGTTTTAAAAATTTAACATAGCCGAGGTGTCCTAATTTGAGGACCCCCCGCCGGGCCCCTGGTTGGCCTATAAGGTCCAAATTCAAAACCTAAACTCGACAACACCTCCTCTTTGTGTATACCAAATTTCATTAAAATCGGATTAACCGTTTAGAAGTTACCGAATTATTTCCCTCTTTTTTTTTCCTATACCACTGTGTAGCGTTCATATTCGATATTTAATGACGATTTCCTAAAATTTATATCTTAAAATGCGAAATTAATAATATTTGTACTAGTATCCATTAATTAAAACAAGTTTTTGGGTTCCAATAATCCATTACACACTCCTAAATACTACCAATAATCGTCAAATGGTGACCATGTCAACAACTTACACTACCTATCGGTTCTGAAATTGGTTGTTGTCCAAAATAGTAAGATTTTTATATTAAATCAGGCTGAATTATTCAAATTGAATAATTTTGAACACGAATACATCTTAATTTGTTGCTAGAACAAATAAAATGTCCGATCCATAAAACATGGTTATTGTCTCGAGTGTGTCAATATATGATTGGTAGCATTATTGTATGCTTTGGAAATCGGAGGATTTGGAAAACCTGTTTATTTTAAAGGAAATATATAGAATTATCCAAATTTTCAAGTTTATGTTATAAGCAGGGACCGTAACCGTTATGATTTTTATAATAAAAATCCAAAAATAATTATTATTTTTGATTTTTATTTTTATTTGGCAGAAATAATAATTATTTTTGGATTTTA
>NW_023994432.1:5000-75000 GCF_015586225.1 Lucilia sericata | reverse complement strand
AAGGCAGTAAAACCAATAGACATCCAAACATACGAAACGAAATACACAAAAAACAAAAACAAAATACACAACGCAATTAAACCAACAGACATCCAAACATACGAAACTGAATACACCAAAAAACAAAAACAATATACACAAGGCAATGAAACATACGAAACGAAATACTCAAAAAAAGCAAAAACAAAATACATGAAACCAACAGACATCCAAACATACGAAACTGAATGCACCAAGAAATAAAAACAATATACACAAGGCAATGAAACAGACAGCCATCCAAACATATGAAACGAAATACACAATGAATAAGCAGTGTTGTTGTTGCTTATATCAAAGCATGAAAAAAATTGTCTTTTTTATGAAATTTTCAGAGGTTGTCTCGGATTTTTGCTCATATCTGCGGTATTTATGGACCGATTTTGCTGATTTTAAATAGCGATCTTCTCGAAAGCATGTCTAACAGAATTATTGAAGATTTGGATCTCGCCGATATCTGGGGTTCTCTAAAAATTGATTTCAACAAACACACAGACGGACAGACAGACAGACGGACATAGCTTAATCAACTCCGCTACCAATAAGGATCCAGACTATATATACTTTATGGGGACGGAAAATTATATTATAGAAATTACAAACGGAATGACAAACTTATATATACCCTTCTCACGAAGGTGAAGGGTATAAAAAGTGCAAAATAGAAGAAAAAATTCCAAAAATGGACTTTTAATGCTAAAAATTTCAAGCAAAAGACGAAAAAGTGCTGAAAAGCATCTAGTACTTTTTTCTAAAAAAATAAGTGCAGCCGACGAAAAAAAAATGCTTGAATTGCACTTTAAATGCCGTTATGCCAACACTGCTACAATAACACAAATGGTAACATTTTTTTCCACAGTTTATTTGCACATAAATTTTGTGAAAACAAGACTTCTTTTAGTTTGTTTGTTTTTGTTTCGGCAATATATGTATACATACATACATACACACATATAATAATGAATTGCTGAGAGATGAGAATAATACGTTCTCTGAGTACAATAAGTGGCAGTAGCCGTATTGACACCGACAAATCTGGCACTGGCAGTCAGCGTTGCCACTTTGGTCCAATTGGACCAAAATTGGTAGTTCCAAATCTCTGGTAGTTTCGTCGGTAGGTTTAAATTTTGGTCCAAATTTGGTAGGATTAGATAATTTTGATCTCATGCATATTAATTTATAAACATTTCTGACCTTGTTATGGCAAAGTAATAAGAGTTTTAATAAATACGTCAATCTTAAGTTGTTTGTTCTAAGAAAATATTAAGTTTCTATGTATTTCAACATTTCTGATTCATGAATGTTAGTAAGTTAGTTAGTTTGAAATGATGATGTTACATAAAATCGGAAGGAATGCTTCTAGGCTTGCATCGGTCCCGTTGTGAACTTCCTAACCAATGCCTCAGGTGGGAATTGAACGCACAACGTACATAAACCACTAACCTACTGGAGGCCACACTAATTCATTTTTTTCTAAGAAGCCAGATTCATGAATGAATATATAATTTGGTGGGACTACTACCTTACAAACTGAATCACAAAATTAATATACCCCAATTTTTTTAATGGGTAATAATCAGATTAGTTAATCTAAAAATAAATTTCATCTTATGTTAATCCCCTTTGATGTTTTTGAGTACAAGATTAAACTTCGCAGTTTTGCCATACAAAACAACAGAAAACTTCACTGTTTGTTATCAAAACAATGCATATTTTATAAAAAAGAAGAAGACAATTGTAAATTTAATATGAAAATTATTGAAAACTTAAACTAAAAACAAAAAAATGTATTTTGAAGTGTCCATAATTTATACTAATCAATAAAAAGAATATTTTAATGTTTATATTTATAAAAATTTCATTAATTTTTTTTGCATCAGCTGTTTACACTATTGCATTTCGTGCTTAAGATTAAACCACCTGCATTGGGCGCTTAAACTTGCAAACAAAACTAACTAATTGAGTACTAAAAAACATCTTTCGAGGATTAATTTTAATTTAATCGCTAATCTTTCACCTAAAGATTAGCCCTAAGACGATATAGCCATAGCCCCTTTTAGCAAATTAGTTAACCGTAGTATAATAAACGGATTTATCCAGCCTCAATTTATACGATAAATGCTGATGGTGAATATTCATATATGATTCGTCATAGCCGAATATAATACTATTACTATTTTCTCGGGAATGATTTTGGTACAAATTTTGTCGAAAACAGCAATTATGTATTTCATAACTATAAAGTACCAAAGTGTTTGGAAATTTTGTCTAATTACTTAAAAGTAAACGAACACAAATCATTGTATGATATTACATATTAGTTTTAAAAATAATGAAACTCTAGACAGAAGCAATTGTCCCTAAGGAAAAATTTAGTAGTTTTTGGAACGTTTTGGTAGTTTTTTGTCGGAACTTTGGTAAGAAAAATAAATTGTGAGTGGCAACGCTGCTGGCAGTACAATGTACGGCAGTAGTACCGACATCGGCAGAGCGTAAAATTTTCGCAGAAAGAGAGACGTGAAGAAACTGTTATTGTAGTCAGGGATGGCAAATTTGGTACGATGGTACTTTTTTGATACTATTTGATGTTCAAAAGTACCGTGATACTCCCGAGTCTTATTTGATATTCTCAGGCCAATATCTCAACCTCCGGTTATCGTTTAACAGGTGGATATACTGCCGGTTAAAATTATTTTTGTATGTAAAATGTCAATTTATCGTTATGATAAAACATAATCAGACAATGAGAAAATGGTATCTTTAAAAGTTCAAATTTGAAATTCTAAGAATGTTTTGAAATCTAGTTTTAAAAGCCACTTTTTAGAACCAATAACCAATGCTCATTTCGAATTTTTATATTGATTGACATTATATGAATATTAATCTAATTAAATTCCATTGTTAATATTATATGAAAAAATTACCAAAAATTTCAATTTTGAAAAAATATTTGACTTTAAAACTAATTATTTTCAAATGATAGAAGCTCGAAGGACTCAATTTCTATCTAATATAAAACGATATGTTTTTAAATTAAGAATTCAACCATAGATTATAAGAGAAATTTTTGGTGAAAATTATTTGGACTTTAAAGCAAATTACTGTTTCATGTCATGGATGGTCTTATGTATGGTCTCATGTGTAGAATTTGATAGGACTATTGATTTTTTTTAACAAATGAACACCTATGTACATCGAATTTTAATTTAATAACACATATGTATATTAGGGTGCCCCAAAATGGAAATTGCTGATGTTCCCACCGAAAATGAAAATTTAGTTCATTCTAAGATACCATTTCTCAAAATTTTTGTCCTGACGCACAGTGGTATAGGAAAAAAAAAAGAGGGAAATAATTCGGTAACTTCTAAACGGTTAATCCGATTTTAATGAAATTTGGTATGCACAAAGAGGAGGTGTTGTCGAGTTTAGGTTTTGAATTTGGACCTTATAGGCCAACCAGGGGCCCGGCGGGGGGTCCTCAAATTAGGACACCTCGGCTATGTTAAATTTTTAAAACGATCCTATTTCTTCATTTGAGTTCCGATTTAAAAAAAATTTCGTATATAGAATCTCCTCATCGAGCACTATAAAAAATGTCGTCGTAGCAGTAAATTATCTCTTATAGTTTAGGAGATATTCGCATTTGAATATTAAAATTTTAAAATTTTTACCGTCCTTACTTTAGTTTTTTTGATAATAGCAGGTCCAAATATTTCCGATTTTCGCCATTTTTTTTTATTTGCTTAACAACAAGTTTATATACCAAGCAGTGAAAGAATTATGTAAAAATCATGACTGAGTCCAAAGTTATAGGCATTTAAATTTAAAAAATTAAAAAAAGGCGATTTTTTGTCATTTTTTTGGGAAAAAAGTATCTTTTTCTTTTTAAGTTATCTAAAAAGTTTCTAAGAAGATGTATATAGAATTTATACTTTTTGGAAAGCTGACTTTACATAAAATACGATAAATGAAACAAAACCTAAAAATTTTTGATACCGAGGGGACCAGGTCCATCCAAAAAAACCCTATTTTTTATGGAAAATTAAATTTTGAGCAAAAATTCTCAAATCGCATAGTCGATATCAAATTATAGTGACCTGTTTTATATGACCCAATAAGTTCTTAATCATTTTGTAACGGGTTTCGATAACCCCGCCCCTGGTATGGATATAATAGGCAAAAAACCAAAAAATCCCATTTTTGGGATTTTTAAAACTTTTTTGGGAATTCCGGGATTTCTAATAAGAAAATTCGAAATTTTTATTTAATTTTGGATTTTGAGTAAAAAAATCTACCTAACTGTAAAATTTCATCAAAAAATATTCATAAATAAAATTTTTATTGCAATTTGAAAAATTTGTATCTTCGCAAAAACTGAATAAAAAACATTTTTTAATTTTTTTTAAAAAAAGTATTCCGCGAATTTTTTAATTTTCAAAAATTATATACAGTTTTGAAAAATAGACAAAATTACCTTTCCATTGATATATAACATGCCTACCTAATGTTTTTTAAGTGACAAATTAATTAGGGAAAACTCAACATCTTTTAGAAAATTTGCCTATTGCACTATTATTTTCATCCATAAGGTTAACTCTTAAATTTGTTACATATATGGATGAAAATAATAGTGCTAGGTAAATTTTCTAAAAGATGTTGAGTTTTCCCTAATTAATTTGTCACTTAAAAAACATTAGGTAGGCATGTTATATATCAATGGAAAGGTAATTTTGTCTATTTTTCAAAACTGTATATAATTTTTGAAAATTAAAAAATTCGCGGAATACTTTTTTAAAAAAAAATTAAAAAATGTTTTTTATTCAGTTTTTGCGAAGATACAAATTTTTCAAATTGCAATAAAAATTTTATTTATGAATATTTTTTGATGAAATTTTACAGTTAGGTAGATTTTTTTACTCAAAATCCAAAATTAAATAAAAATTTCGAATTTTCTTATTAGAAATCCCGGAATTCCCAAAAAAGTTTTAAAAATCCCAAAAATGGGATTTTTTGGTTTTTTGCCTATTATATCCATACCAGGGGCGGGGTTATCGAAACCCGTTACAAAATGATTAAGAACTTATTGGGTCATATAAAACAGGTCACTATAATTTGATATCGACTATGCGATTTGAGAATTTTTGCTCAAAATTTAATTTTCCATAAAAAATAGGGTTTTTTTGGATGGACCTGGTCCCCTCGGTATCAAAAATTTTTAGGTTTTGTTTCATTTATCGTATTTTATGTAAAGTCAGCTTTCCAAAAAGTATAAATTCTATATACATCTTCTTAGAAACTTTTTAGATAACTTAAAAAGAAAAAGATACTTTTTTCCCAAAAAAATGACAAAAAATCGCCTTTTTTTAATTTTTTAAATTTAAATGCCTATAACTTTGGACTCAGTCATGATTTTTACATAATTCTTTCACTGCTTGGTATATAAACTTGTTGTTAAGCAAATAAAAAAAAAATGGCGAAAATCGGAAATATTTGGACCTGCTATTATCAAAAAAACTAAAGTAAGGACGGTAAAAATTTTAAAATTTTAATATTCAAATGCGAATATCTCCTAAACTATAAGAGATAATTTACTGCTACGACGACATTTTTTATAGTGCTCGATGAGGAGATTCTATATACGAAATTTTTTTTAAATCGGAACTCAAATGAAGAAATAGGATCGTTTTAAAAATTTAACATAGCCGAGGTGTCCTAATTTGAGGACCCCCCGCCGGGCCCCTGGTTGGCCTATAAGGTCCAAATTCAAAACCTAAACTCGACAACACCTCCTCTTTGTGCATACCAAATTTCATTAAAATCGGATTAACCGTTTAGAAGTTACCGAATTATTTCCCTCTTTTTTTTTTCCTATACCACTGTGTGACGTCAATATTTGGTGAGCTGGATTAAAGGATAAAAAGGTCCTTTTTAGGGTTTTTATGTTATTTTTTTCACATTTTTGACAAATAAACCATGTGCAAATTTAGTATCATATGAGACGATTTCAATGACATACACAAATTTGTATACAACACCAAAATGATTACAAATGTCGTAATTTTTCAGGAAAATTTTAAGTTTTTCATATTTTTACATAGAAATATATAATGTAATTAATTGAAATTATTATATTATAAACCTCACCTCACCTAAATTTCACCGAAATGGTTTTTTCTGTTTTTCGAAATTCTTTATATTTTGTATTTTATCTTAATATTTTAAACTCTATTTTGTCCCAGGTATTCTGTTAGCTATATTTGTCTAACATAATAATATGTACATCAGCATACGCGTAATTTCATTAGCTTTACAATAGTATAAAACACTTTATTCTATTATTCTATTATCAATCAAATTTTTCAGTTTAACTATTTACCAATGTCGGTTTTTTCTAAATGTTGATTTTTTCGAATATCAAATAACCCGGTTTTTTAACTTTTTAAAAGCCGGTTTCGAATACTTTTATTTGCTTTGTATTCAAAGATTACTTCAATTAAATTTTGAATTAAATAATAATACCTGTCTAAATTTTAAAATATTCGAGTCAAGAAACTAGAGTATATTTTTCTAAAGCACCTTTGGTTAATTTTTTTTTTTTTGATTTTCCTAATTAATTAAAAAAATTTATTTGTAAAATTGATTGGAATAACTGTTGGATAAAATTTTATCAATCTTAAGATTATATTCCAATTACAATAATTAATTTGGCGCTGAAATATTATAGCAGTGTTGGAATGCCTATGAAAATTTAGAATAAACTAGGATTATGATTCTTCCCAATTTTTTACATTAAAGAAATAATGTTTATTTTAAAAAATCAGTTCGGGTCATAATTTTTTTTCAAATTAAACTAGATGTTTTTATGTATAATAAAAATCCGTTTTCTCTGAATTTGAAAAATATCAACAGGTTTTTTTCAAATGTCAACTATTCGAACTACTCGAAAACCGGTTTTTGGAAAATGTCGAATAATCGTATATATAATACCTTTTCTACTTCTGTTGTTAATTATTTCAAAATGTCTAAATATGTGAAGGTGTATTTAAAAAATTAACAACTTTCAGCAAAAAAAAAAAAATATTTTAGTACTCTAAGATCCAAAAAAGTACCCTCTGAAATATTGTTTGATACTAAAACAAAATCTCATTTTCCATCCCTGATTGTAGTGGTGAGAAAATACTAAAAAAAACACTTAGAAAAAATATTGCCTAATTACGCTTGTTATGATCAAATTTCATAACAAGGAAAATAGTAAATTTTACAGATAAAACATATTCAAAGAAAAGAAAAATATATATTTCTTCACAAAGATAAAGTTTTTTATTTAAAATGTGTAAAAAAAAGTATTATAAATACTGTTTTTATGTGTTTTCATTCTTATGCATTAGTAAAATTGTTTTGGAGTGTACGAGTTTTTTGCAAGTAATTCTCTTGTTTACAAATTGTGTTGTTGTTTTTACAAATTGTTTTTGCAATTTTTGAAACAAAGCGACATCAACCTACATTGTTGAACAGTGTGACCAGGTCTCAAAAAATGTTGCGGCTAAATCCCATCCAAAATAATGCTAGAAAAAATGCTAAATTGATTTTAAAATGCAAAAAAAAATGCTAAAATTTTTTAAGTGTTTTTATGAACAATTCATATTAATTTGTAACTGAAATTCATTGTAATTTATAACACGTAAGAAAGTATATTCTGCCGTGGTTGACCATATGAGTATAAAATTTGATTTATTTTTCGTAATAAAGCATTTATGTTGAATTGAACCTTGGTTCCGATATATTTAAACTAATTTTCTGAGAAAGGCTTTATACATTTGTATATGTGTGGGGGCTAGGTAAAATAAAGGATGGACTTTAACCATTTTTAAAAGGTTTTGTCATTGGATCAAAAAGCATACGTGCTTATTGTTTTGAAAATTTCAACCTCTACCAGACGGTCAGACTTACATGGCTAAATCGATTCAGAAAATGATTCTTAACCGATTAGTATACTCAAACGTAGTATAGTGGAGTAGGGTAAAAAATTAAGTTCCGTGGTATTAAGATAAACAGAAATGCTAAAAATTATTTCAAAATTTTTGTAAATTTAGCAATATGTAATGTCTCTAACTTTAAAATTTTTCTGAATGCAAAAATTACAACAATTAAAACTCTATTAATTACACTAGTTGCTCATGGTATAAAACCTATATGTGTTTTCGGAAGGAAAAGTATAATATTTCTAGTTTTACTTTTTTTTATATAAACAATTTTATTTGTCTTCCTCAAAACACTTTAAAAATAGTTTTCATGTCACAAAAATATTGAAAATTCCGTTGAAATAATTTTAAATATCGGTGAATAGATGTCAGGTTTATAACTCATACTTCCAAGATTTTTTCGGAAAAATATATATGAGAATGTATGAAATGAATTGAGAGATATATTCAAATCCGTAAGTTTGTAATTCTGGAATAAATTGTCAATAATATTTTCGAAATTTATGTATTTTTTTTTTAATTAAAAAAAAAAACGTGACAACAAAATTACTAAAAATTTGGTAAAAATATAAAGAACAGAAAGTAGGATGAGAAAGTCTTAATTATATATTATTGATTTTTTTCAATACTTATTTTCAATAAATTAACAAGAACTCCTGAAGGATGATAAAAATTAAAACCTCTCTATTTCGTATAGGAAAACATAAAATTTGTTAATTAACCGTCATACATAGCCTTTTTCAAAATTATATGTATCATTCCATGAGCAAACAAAAAGTATTAGTTTGTAAAATAGCGTACTGAACGTATTTGTAAAAATATATGAAATCTCTTGAATTATTTCTATCACCTCGAATTTAAAAAAGCATTGGGTTCCAGTAAAATATTTTAGAATACAACATTTTAAAGTATTAACTTGTATTGGCGTAATTTTAAGTTATTTATCTTCATGAATCTTTTTGCATTATTTTGAATTACAGTGTAAATTATTACATTTCTCATATTTCTTGTTGCTTGTGTTTGGGTAGACATTTAATTCTGATTTTTTCCGGTTAAACCTATTTCCAATATAAATCTTTTTTACAAAAATTTGTCTTTTTTGTTTATATACTAAAGTTGCAAAAAAAGCTAAAAATGCTAAAAATATTTTATAAAAATGCTAAATAAAATGCCAAATGCTAAATTAAAATTTTACAGCTAAATCAAAATAAAAAATGCTAAATCTAGCTGCAAAAATGCTAAAATGGTCACACTGTTGTTGAATGCTGTTAAGCAACTGAAGACCATTTTTTGTATTTTTACGCTCTTGCTATGAGCAAAGTAAATTAATAAAGTAGCATTACTTGAACAGCTGACTAATTTTTTTAAACTAGATAAATGAAGCAGTTGTCAAAGTTTGTTTTGAAAATTGTTAACATTGTTTACGTCGCCATTTAAATTTGTGTTTTGCTAATTGCGAAAATTTGTGAAAAGTTGAAAAAGTGAATTAAAAGTGGTTTTAAAGTATTTTAAAAGTGTTATAAATTGTATAATCTATATATATATAAAATTCTAAAGTTACTGACTGACTGACTGATTCATCATCGCACAGCCTAAACGGTTAAAGCTAAAGAGCTGAAATTTGGACAGGGGGTTGGTCTCCCACCAAATAGATCCACTATGACGGGATTTTTGGAAATTCAAATGTTTAGGGGGTAAAAAAGGGTAAAAACGGGTAAATTCGGTAACCTCATATCTCCTAAACAAAAATAGTTTAAAACTTATCGTCGTTCATTTAAAAAATAAGCGGACAGGTGTCTGGTACTTTTTTCAATTTCGGCCCCTTTAGGGAATAAACGGGTAAAAACTGTATTTTGGTACTTTTTTTGCATCCCATGTATCTTTTAAACCAGTGAACATTCAAACAATATTTTTGACTCCTTCATAACTTGACGAAAAAATAAAAATATAAATTCAGTACTTTTTGGTAATTTGGATGTTTAAGGGGTGAAAATTGTACCTATTTTTGGTACTTTTTCATAAAACAATGATTTTGGTTTATTAACTTATACATATAAATACATAATAACGGGCTCCCACTACGATGTTGCAACATTTTGGAATAGAATTTTTATTTCGTTAATGGGTAGAAAAAAAGTACCAAAAGGGGTAAAAACTGGAAATTTGATTTTATTCAAACACAATGATCCAATTTAGATACAATTTTTAGATTTAGAAACACTAAATATGATAATGAGGTGTTATTTGGAACCCCGGTACCAAGTGATATTTTTTGGTACTTTTTCATTCTCCATCTGGTACTTTTTGAGTTTTCTTTGATATTGAAATCGAAACATGAAATTAATAATAAAGGGACTTTTCGGTACTTTTTCGTTCTACACAGGTATTTTTTTGAGTTTTCTTTAAAATTAAACCTAGAAACATGAAATTAAGCATGTAGAGCCCGGAGTAAATGAGAATCTATAAAAGGGGACTTTTTGGTACTTTTTCGTTCTACAAAAGGTACTTTTTGAGTTTTCTAGAAAATTTAACCAGAAAAATGAAATTAAGCATGTAGAGCCCGGAGTAAATGAGAATCTATAAAAGGGCAGTTTTTGGTACTTTTTCGTTCTTCAAAAGGTACTTTTTGAATTTCCTATAATATTGAACCAAAAAACATGAAATTAAGTATGTATAGGATGAATTAAATGAGAACCTATAAAAGGGTACTTGGTACTTTTACGTTCTTCAAGAGGTACTTTTTGAATTTCCTATAATATTGAACCTAGAAACATGAAATTAAGCATGTAGAGCCCGGAGTAAATGATAATCTATAAAAGGGGACTTTTTGGTACTATTTCGTTCATCAAAAGGTACTTTTTGAATTTTCTATGATATTGAACTTCAAAAGGTACATTTTGGATTTTTGTATAATCCAGAACCTAGAAACGTGAAATTAAGCATGTAGAGCCCGGAGTAAATGAGAATCTATAAAAGGGGACTTTTTGGTACTTTTTCGTTCTTCGACTGGTACTTTTTGAGTTGTCTATAAAATTTAACCTAGAAACATGAAATTAAGCATGTAGAGCCCGGAGTAAATGATTATCTATAAAAGGGGACTTTTTGGTACTATTTCGTTCATCAAAAGGTACTTTTTGAATTTTCTATAATATTGAACCTAGAAACATGAAATTAAGCATTTAGAGCCTGGATTAAGTGAGAACCTATAAAAGTCACTTTTTGGTACTTTTTCGTCCTTCAAAAGGTACTTTTTGAATTTTCTATAATATTGAACCTAGAAACATGAAATTAAGCATTTAGAGCCTGGATTAAGTGAGAACCTATAAAAGTCACTTTTTGGTACTTTTTCGTACTTCAGAAGGTACTTTTTGTGTTTTTTATAATATTGATCCTAGAAACATGAAATTAAGCATGTGGAGCCCGGAGTTAATTAGAATCTATAAAAGTGGGCCTTTTGGTAGACATAAAACTAAGCAATCAGGGACTTGAGTGAATGAAAATTTAAACTGGGATATTTTCTAGTACTTTTTCGTTCTTTAATTGGTACTTTTTGAATTTTTTATAATATTGAACTTAGGAACATGAAATTAAATAAAATTGGTCTTTTGGTACTTTTTCGTACTTCACTGGTACTGGTACTTTTAGAGCTTTCTAAAATATTGAAAGAAAATTGAAAAAGGATGCTCTGGTACTTTTTTTGTTCTTTTAGTAATACTTTTCGAATTTTCTATAATATTGAACCTAAAAACATAAAATTGGACATGCAGCTTCCTGATTGTATAAAAATCTGTATGCGATTTTTTTTTGGTTTCTGGTTGAAAATTAAACATGCGTCATCCTGATTTAATGAAAATATATAAAAAGGCACTGTCTGGTACTTTTCGTTCTTCAACTGTTTTTTTTTAATTTTTTGTAATATTAAGACTAGAATCATAAAATCAAACTTTAAGAGTTCTCTAAAAGGGGAATTTTTGATATTGCAGATATATATACATTTACAATAATGATATTTATTTTATTCCATTACGATGAGGGTAGTGAAGCACACTGGTTATAGCTAGTATATAATAATATAATTAAATCCTTAATATTTTTAACTTAAAAGTAATATTTTTTATTTGTGTTTTGTTCACATTGTTGTTAAAGGAAATTTCATTTTGACACAATCTTAAATTATTCCAAAAACAAAATCCATGTGGTTGTTGTAGATGTTGTTGTACAACAAGAGATGTCGCTACTTTATTAATTTACTTTGGCTATGAGTTTTGTTTACGATCGGGTAGTGTACGTGTGAATTGCCGAAAATTTTCGTAATTTGAACAATATGAACGCGCAACGCTGGTATACATAAATGTAAATTTTGCATTCCTTTTGTATCATTAAAACGATCAACAACTAAATCTACAAGTGTTTTTATTTTTTGAGTAAACATAGGCTTGCTAGATTTGAAATCAACAAAAAACGTACATCATGGATAAAAAAGCAGTACAATTGAGTAGAAACAAGTTAGAGTGCTATATTCGGCTATGCCGAATATTAAATACCCTCCACCAGCAAATTACTTTTATTAAAACCCATTTAATTATATAATTTTTAGATAACTTGACAAAATGCTTGTTTCCGTATTGAGGATACTAACATTTATGCATATGTCGATTTTGATTAGGTCCATTTTAAAAGAATGATTTATCTATACACAGAACATAATCATGTCGAATTGTATCCGGATATAATCATTTAATAACGAATTAAGTGATGTTAAGTGATTTTCAGAAGTTAATCTTTTATGGGAGTTAAGACAACTTATGGACCGATCTGGAAAAATTTCCGTAAAATGATTTATATAAACAAAGTACACATTTATTTCGAATTGTATCCCGATAACTTTGATTATCAATGTGCATTTAAGTAATTTTCGGAAATGGTCCTTATATGGGAGTTGTGACCAATTAAGGACCGATAAGGAAAAAATTTCGTATAATGATTTATATAAAAAAAGTCGAAATTCACTCCAATAGATTAATGAAATATGTGAGTTTAGGTGATTTTCGGAAGTGGACTTTATATAGGAGGTATAACCAATTACAAGCCTATCCCGTAATATATATGTACACGAAACATATTTGTGTCGAATTTTATCAAAATGTCTTTATTTGATTATGAAATATGTGCGTTTAAGTGATTTTTTGAAGTGGACCTTATGTAGGAGCTATTTAAAAATATGGACCGATCCGGAAAGAATTTGGTAGAAATATTTATATGCTCACAAATGATTTATATGTACACAAAACATATTCAAGTCGAATTTTATCCCTATAGCTTTAGAATTCAATGAAATATATGCGTTAAAGTGATTTTCGTAAGTGGACCTTATATGGGAGCTATGACCAATTATGGACCCATCCGGAAAAAGTTTCGTAGAGTGATTCATATTTAGACAAAACATTTGTGCCGGATTTTATCAAGATAGCTTTATTTGACAATGAAATATGTGCTTTTAAGTGATTTTCGGAAGTGGGCCTTATATCTCTATAGCTTGAGAATTCAATGAAATACATGCGTTTAAGTGATTTGCGGAAGTGGACCTTATATGAGAGCTATGACCAATTGTGCGCCTATACGGAAAAAATTTCATAGAGTGATTCATATTTAGACAAAATATATTTGTGTCGAACTTTATTAAGATAGCTTTATTTGACAATGAAATGAGTGCTTTTAAGTGATTTTCGGAAGTGGGCCTTATATGTAGGCTTGCCAGATTTGAAATCAACGAAAAACGTACATCGTAGTTAAAAAAGCAGTACAATTGAATAAAAAAGTACAATTGTTTATTTTCAAAAAAATTAAATTAAATTGTTCTAAAAACGCTATATTGACATTGGTTGCTATGATTTTTCACAAAAAAAAACTTATATAAAACTAATTTATGACAATAAAATTAATCCAATTACAAATAATTTTTTTAATATTAGTGTGCTATTAATTTATATATTTTCTTTAAAAAGTGTAAAATTCCCTAAATTTTAGTTTCGTTTGGTTTGTTTACATTTTCAAATATTAACCATTTGTTGTGAACATATGTTTGATATCTTTTTATGGAGACAAAATGTCCAGTAAAATATAAAAATTCTCTATCTCTAACTGTTACAAAAACGTTACAACTTTTACTCTGTTATTCAAATTTTTCAAATTTGTCATTCTTCAAACATCCTCAGATAAATCATTTTCGAAAAATTAGCCACCCTGCTACGAAAAATAAGAATGGCAGTATAGTTTTTTTAAAAATCGTTCCACAGCGGGACTGGATAAAGCTATCGAATAGGTACCTACACGACGGAGCATTATGCATTACATTTTAACATTCAAACATGTCCTTCACATTTGCAGTCTTTTTTTATGCCGAAAATTCATTAAAAACTTTCATTACAGTGATATCTTCATCAAAATTTAACACCTTTAAACGCACTATTTTATGCATGACAAATGCATCGAAACCTCTTATAGTTGAATATGCCTTTCTGAGCTTAGTAAATCCACTTTCAAACTATGTATCTCTGAAGTCCTTAAATGGCGATTCTATAGAATATTTGTATATGGTCATGATTACATCTATAAAATTATGGTTAAATTCAAAAAAGAAGTACATTTGCGTACCTCTTTAGGGGTTATGCAGTTAAAAGCACAATTACTAAAAAAAAGTACGCGTACTGCTGAAAACAGTACGTCTGGCAAGCCAAAGTAAACATAAAATTGGCGACCGTGATAGAACGGAAAGTCCAATGTTAAAGTATTTCGAGTTTTCCCAGAAACAATTTGCTTGAAAATAAATAAAAACAAGTTAGAGTGTTATATTTGGCAGAGCCGAATCTTAAATACCCTCCACCAGCTACTTTTATATTAATACTTTTTTAATTGATCAAATATTTGTAGAAATAAGTTTTCTCATATCTTAAATAGAAAAACCCCAAGATTTAAACAGCTTAAATCTGTTACAATTCCAAAATTTATTGAACATTACTTTTTCTTTTATATTTTTATAGCGCCCTAAAATATGCTTTAACCATATTTAATAATGTGCATGTATGCATGTGTGTGAAAGATTTAAGGATTTTCAAAATACATATATATAACTTTGTTCTACACAAATTCATAATGCAACTAGTTAAATACGGTTTAAGTGCTTTTAGGGGCAGGGCCAAGTATGGGAGATATGAACAATTATAGACCGATCGTAAAAAATTCTTTAAGCAAAATTTCTGTACATAAAGCTATATTTCTGTCAAATTTTGTATCTATATCGTAATTTAGTAATAAGTAATGTATGTTCAAGTGATTTTCTGAAGGGAACCTTGCATAGGACCGGCCGCACCCATGTTATGGACAGATCGTGGAAAAATCTTGAAATAGAATTTTTGTATACCAAACTAATATATGTGCCAAATTTTGTGTCAAAAGCTTTATTTGGTAATGAGTAATGCGCGTTTAAGAGATTTTCGTAAAAGAACCTTGTATGGGAGCTATGACCAATTATGTATATAAAGACAAAATTTCAAAATTCTGTATCTATATCATAATTTAGTAGTGAGTATTGTGCATTTAAGTGATTTTCTGGAGGGGACCTAGTATGAAAGCTATGACCAAATATGGACAGATCGTAAAACAGTTTTATAGTGTTATTTATGTATATAAGAGCAATATTTGTGCTAAATGTATGGATATCAATATTTTGTAATGAGTTATGTGCGCTTAAGTGATTTTCGGGAGGGAACCTTGCATGGGAGCTATGACCAATTATGGACCGATCCAGAAAATTTTTTCTCTCAATGAATTCTATTGACATAAGATTTTACGTGAAGATATCAGCATTCTGACGGAAGTTATTAACAAAAAACTAATTTTCCGGGAGTATATACTTTTGTATGGGAGGTATATGAAATTATGGACCGATTCTGGCAATTCTGGCAGGAATCAAGATCTTGTGTAGAAACGAATGTGTGATGACTTTCATGAAATTATCCTGCATAGTTTTCGAGAAAATTACATCAGAATGTATAAAAAATGCTTATTTGTTTTAAATTTTGATTCATAACTTTTCCCAATGTGAACTGTACCGGATAATAATGAATATTTTTGCTGACAGGTACCTGTAGATCCGACATCGGCAGAGCGTAAAATTTTCTTGGCTCAATAACACCACTTCAGTTTTTGTTTTTGCATTCTTTGCACTGAAAGAAAAGTTTGTAACATTTTTTAGTGTTGTATGGTGTACTACTTTACAGTATACTCTATATAAAATGACAAAAAACTTAAAATTTTGTATGAATATATGTAATATGATGTGTATAATATTTACTCCGTGCGGTTAAAACTAAATAAATAATGTAAGATTTTATGAAATTTAAAAAATAATAGATGTTTTGCACTCTATGGATGGTCTATATGTCAATTAGGTGAAAATATTATCAGGACATTGACTAAAATCGGCTTATATTTTTGGAAATAACATAGCACCGGATAATTCATTTGTTTGGGAGTTTATGTCGATAATTAAACTTTTTTAAAATTTCCATTATTTATCACATTCACTCAGAAAAAATAAAATTCGCCAAACAGGAACTTATATCTTCATGTTTAACATCAGATATTTCTCTGTGTGTATTTCAATCAAAAAAACTTCAAAATTAAGAGAATGTAGTACGTACGTATTAATGAGGGAAAACCAGAGAGCTCTTAAGGTGGCTCTTCGCGTATGTCTGCTGTACATACACATATGTATATTGATTATCCCTGCCAACAATTTCTATCCAAATTGTTACCATAACGTTACAGCTTAATGTTTAAAACAATCTAATTTGATATAATCTGAGTGAATGAAAAGTGACCCCGTTCGGAAGAAACTGTTCCGCCTGTTTAATACTTACTTGATGTGCCATTTCGTTTCAGTTTCAAGTCACTTTTTTATAACATAAAATTTCGTAAATGTAGTAAATTTCCAGTTTTGCCATAACAATAGAGAAGCTGGAAAGTGTTATGATTTTATACTCTTTTATGTTATAAAAGCGACTTTATAATAATTTTTTTTTATTTCTCCTTTATTATACTGTTTTGCACTCACTAATCTCTCACTGATGCTTATTTTATATTAAACTATGTTTTAGATATATTAAATTTTAAATTAACACAATTTATTACAAAATCTAAATTTCACAATATATCACACAACTGATCACAATGAAATAAATATATTTACTGAAATGTGCAAACACTTTTCCTTCTGAATTTTGAGAGCAAGAATGATTCTGCATTAAACTATCTTCTTAGTGTATTAAAAAGTGTTAGTTTTTGAAATTTTTATTCTATCTACTTATTATCATTTAATTTTGCTTTTGCTATATTAAAACGCACTAAAATTTAACAAAATTATGATCAAAATTAGAAAGTACTGTATTTTGTTTT
Organism: Lucilia sericata; assembly: GCF_015586225.1. Lineage (NCBI taxonomy): Eukaryota > Metazoa > Arthropoda > Insecta > Diptera > Calliphoridae > Lucilia > Lucilia sericata. The sequence goes on along the minus strand of NW_023994432.1, from coordinate 57,520 downwards.
TGTAAATTTTTTAACTTAGCACTGAGAAACATAAAATTGAGCCTTTATAGTGACTATTCAGTTCATGTATCCAAAATTAAACTCAAATTTGCTGGCAGGGATTATCAGTGTTGGACTACGCATCAGTGTTGAACTTTTTTATATCGTTCGGTACATTTTTTGTTAACGTAGTGCCTTTGTTATTTTTATGTACAATTTGGTGCAATTTTATTAATGGAAGACCAAGAACCACAAATTAGCACAATAAAGCCAGCAAATTTGGATTTAGCATCGTTAAAGGTACAACGAAGTACAATGAAACGGAATATTAGCAAATTGAAGTCAAAGGTAGAAAAAGAAGGGACATCATCTGATTATACAATAATTAAGTGTCGACTTCAAATGCTAGAATTTGTGTAAAATCCTTCCTAATATTACACTGTATGGCAACTCCCCACTTCAGTGTGGTGAGTTTGCGTTGCTCACTATGTAAAAAAGCTTGACACATTCATTACTTTTCTGGCGGCCTTTAAAAACAAGTGGACACAAATAGATAAAATAAGAGAAATTAACAAAAAAGTGTAAAGAAATAAAGTGTAAAATAATTAAAATATAAAATTATATTAAAATAAGTCAAAACTAAATTAAATAAAAACCTAACAAAAGGCTAACAACTAAAAACAAAAATAAGGGTTGTTTTACTAAAGCCAGTGTGTGAAGACTCATTTGGCCCTGACCTGCCGCAACTATAAAGAAACAATTGAAACAGTTTGTTAACAGACAGCACCTTGGAACCAGTTCAGCTCCAAAGAGGTAACTCCCGTTTTGGCCCCAATCATTGGTCCTTCTTATTAAAACTAATTAACTATTAAAACTAATTATGTTCTTGCATTAAATTTAATGTAAAATTTAAAATCACCTTTACACAGTTTATTCAAATATTTACTTATAATCCTACAAAAAAAAAAAAAAAAAAACAAAGAAAATTGTACCTAAATCTGATCTAATATTGCACTTATTATATTAAACATTATATTTAACATCACCAATATTAAGACAATTTCAAGTTTAACTAACTACGATATTACCATAATAATTAGTTATGAAATTTCCCTAAACTTAATACCTTATGGCTAACCCTAATTTATTATAACAAATTAACAAAACAAAAAGAAGAAAATCTCCACCAAAATTATCGATCTGCAAAAACAACAACAAGTATGCAGGAGGCCTTCTACATGCAGCGTTGGATAAAACTTTATGTAAGTTTTTTTGTTTTGATTTTTATTTTCATCCCATAACCCATTTTGATTTAATATTATATTTTATATATATATATATATATATATAATTATGAGATTATAAAATGAATTAAGTTTTTTTTTCGTGGTAAAACTGTAACGGCCTTTGGTAGAATCTAGTGTGTTTGGGGTTTTTCATTACTAAACTTCCAACCTACGAAAAACCTAGGATGGGTGGGTAAAGAGGTTCAAAGCTATAACACCTAAGCTTTAATGAGGAAAAATTGATTAAGTGATAGTGTAATAGACAATAAGGGCATATTATTCGCACGTTATATTTTTTTGGTTTGTAATGCATAGGCAAGGTTAAACTCAGGACCAAGATCCCCGCCCACTACTACCGAACTAGTTAGCTCAGCTAGAACGTGCGAAACGCAACCTGAAACAACCTAAATTAAACATGTTGATATTTAATAAACATAATCGTTTTAGAGAACTTATACCACCTTTGAATTCTGTCTTTCACATTAAAAATGTTCTAAATAACATCTGCCACTATAAGTTATCAAACTTTTGAATGAAACCATTACACAACACAAGACTTAGCCCTGTAGAAAAATTATTTTACTTGTTCAGAAAAACTGATGGTGAAGCTAGGGATATTAATAGAAATGTAGCCCTAACAGCAGAAAATTTCGAAATAGCTTGGAACAATTTAAAGATTCAATATGAAAATAAACGAGTTTTGATTAATAGTCAATTGAAGTTGCTCTTTAATTTAGCTCCTTGCCAACAAGAATCGGCTTGTGAAATTAAGAGACTTCAAAGGGAAATAAATAACTGTATAGCAATTCTAAAGCTCTATAATGTCAACATTGATTCATGGGACCCAATTTTTGTATTTCAATGTTCATCACGGCTCTCAGAATGTTTACTTAATCTATGGGAACAATCAGTCAAGAACAAAACAGAGGTTCCCAAGTGGGAAGAATTAAATAATTTTCTCACTGATATAGCGATAAATAATAAGCATCCCAGTGGTTCCCAATCAGGATTCAATAGTAACAATAACCATACATCAACCAAAGTCAAACAATTTAAGTCTCATAATACTAAGGTTGAAACGATTTATTGCAAATTATGCAAAGAAAGCCATAAGTTCTTGTCACAAGTTTTTGGCTATGGATTGTAAAAATCGTGTTTCAACTTTAAAAAGATTTCGTTATTGTTTTAATTGCCTTAGTATAGGACATATGTATGGTGATTGTAGTAGTCCAAATGGTTGCTCTAAGTGCAAAGAAAACACCATACTTTAATGCACAGAGATTTTGTAAAGAAAAATAATAATATCCAAAATCAAAGTAATTCTAGAAATCAGGGTGAAAGTCAAAATAATTCTGTCCAACAAATACAGTCCACAAATACAAACCAATTATAGTCCACTAATGCCGCAGGTCCATCTGGTGTTGTTCAGTCACATCACACTTCAATTGCAAAGAAAGTAATGTTAGCTACAGCATGGGTCAATATACTTAGTTGTGGTTCTTATTACAAAGTTCGTGCTCTTATAGATCTTTGTTCGGATGAAACTTTTGTTTCTCAGAGAATACAAAAGGTATTAAAGTTGCCCACTAAGCCAGTGTCCGCAGAAATTACTGGTCTAGGAGGAGAAGTAGTAAGCAAATCTTCAAAGATGGCTAACTTTGTAATTGTTTCCCTATTTGATTTAAATGCATCTCTAAATATTCAAGCTTTAGTAGTTCCTCGTGTAACAATAAATGTACCTTCGCATTCATTTAAACCAAATCTGAACTATGCTGACCCTAAATTTTATGAAAGTAGTGAAATAGACTTATTGTTAGTTGGTGATTTGTATCCCCTGATTCTTCGTGATGGAGTTCAACATGGAATTTTTGGATCTTTAGTGACCCAAGAGACAATTTTCGGCTGGATTGTAACAGGCCCAACACCAAGTACTGATATCTCACGATGTGCAAGAACTAATTATATGACAAAAGTTTCCATTGACGATCAGTTAGCAAAGTTTTGGGAGTTAGAAGAAGTTCCTCGTAGAAAGATTTTATCAGAAGAGGATAAAAAATGTGAAGAGATCTATCGTTCTACTACCACAAGAAGTTCTGAGGGAAGATATATTGTTTGTTTGCCCTTTAAAGCAGCCAAGCGCAGAAAGAGAGACTCGAAGAAACTGTTATTGTAGTGGTGAGAAAATACTAACAAAACACTTAGAAAAAATATTGCCGTAATTAACGCTTGTTATGATCAAATTTCATAACAAGGAAAATAGTAAATTTTACAGATAAAGTTTTTTATTTAAAATGTGTAAAAAAAAGTATTATAAATACTGTTTTTATGTGTTTTCATTCTTATGCATTAGTAAAATTGTTTTGGAGTGTACGAGTTTTATGCAAGTAATTCTCTTGTTTACAAATTGTGTTGTTGTTTTTACAAATTGTTTTTGCAATTTTTGAAACAAAGCGACATCAACCTACATTGTTGAATGCTGTTAAGCAACTGAAGATAATTTTTTGTATTTTTACGCTCTTGCTATTAGTTTTGTTTACGATCGGGTAGTGTACGTGTGAATTGCCGAAAATCTTCATAATTTGAACAATATGAACGCGCAACGCTGCTTTAAAGACACTTTTTCGTCACTTGGCCCAAATCGTCATATTGCTCTTAGCCAATTTTTGAGAAATGAAAAGGTTTTAATGTGAAATCCTGAATTTAAGGCTCAATATGATGAGGTCCTAAAAGAATACATAGCATTGGGACATATGGAGAAAATTAAAAATTCTGAAAGTAGCTCAAGTTATTATTTACCTCATCATGGATTTTTTAAGCCTGACAGTACCACTACAAAGTTAAGAATTGTTTTTAACGCTTCAAGCGCTTCTTCTAATGGTAACAGTCTTAACGATTTACTGTTTGTAGGCCCTATATTACAAGCTGATTTAGTAGTCCTAATTCTAAAATGGCGGTTTTTTCAGTTTGTCTTTAATGCAGATATATCGAATATGTATCGACAAATTTTACTAAAAGCTGAACATAGACAGTACCAGAAGATAGTTTTTCGTAGATCTAGGGAAAACCAAGTTAAAGATTTTCAATTAAACACCGTTACTTTTGGCGTTAACTGTGCCCCATTTTTGGCTCTTAGAACGCTTTTACAGTTAGCTGATGATGAAGAACGTTGTTTTCCGCTAGGCTCTAGAATTCTGCGGGTGTCAATGTATGTTGATGATGCTCTAGTAGGAGCACATTCGATCGCTGACGCTTTGGAGGCACGAGACCAATTAATTGGTATATTGGGTACAGCTGGGTTTGAGTTGCGAAAATGGGCCTCAAACTCTAAACAAATTTTAAAAAATTTGCCCCAAGAGCATCATCTTAACTCTTCCTTTTTGTCGCTCGATGATAAGAGCAATGCTAAAACTCTTGGTGTCCGTTGGAATGCGGCAGAAGACTATTTTTACTTTACAACTGAGAAGATTAAGTTTAAAACTGCTTATACGAAACGAAAAGTACTCTCAATTATAGCAAGGCTATTTGATCCAGCAGGTTGGTTAGCCCCAGTGATTATAACTGCTAAAATTTTGATGCAGCAAATGTGGCTCGACAAAATAGACTGGGATGAATATATAAAACCTCTCTCTACAAAAATAGAAGACATTTATTTCTAATTATAATGAGATCGATACAATTAAACTTAAACGTTGGGTTCAATATTCGTCTAGTTCTTCTATTGAATTTCATGGTTTTGTGACTGTTCTGAGTTAGCGTACGCTGCCACATTATATATACGTATTGTAAATGGCGATCATGTTCATGTAAATCTACTTATTGGCAAAACAAAAGTGGCTCCAGTTAAAAGGCCATCTTTTATGTTATGTGGCGCAGTTCTTTTGGCCAATTTAGTAAATAGTATAATCCCAAATTTCAATCTAAAAACGTATAATTTATATTTGTGGTCCGATTCTACGATAGTTCTTGCTTGGTTGCGAAAACCGCCTTGCAATTGGAAAGCTTTTGTGGCAAACAGAGTATCTACAATATTAGAAAATGTGGGAGCTGATACCTTCGCAATTAAGAGAAAATTAACTTTGGTGGCATGGTCCTGATTGGCTCAGATTGAATAAATCGTCTTGGCCCGAAGGTCCTTTAGAATTTGAAACATTTGTCGCTCACGCCTTTCTTAGATAAAAACGGTATTATTCGTGCGAATGGTCGCCTTGGCTCTACAAAATGTTTGTCATACAATGAACGACATCCCGTAATACTTGCATATACTATTAGATTAGCACGACTTTACGTTGAGTTTGTCCACAATATGGTCTTACATGGAGGCCCTCGTTTAGTCCTAAATGTCGTACGTCAGGAGTGTTGGATTATAAAGGCTAAAAATCTAATAAAAACGGTCATCCACAACTGTAAAATCTGCGTTATATAGATCTACAGATATACCTGAAGAAAGAACTACTTTAAGTCGCCCTTTTACTAACACAGGTGTTGATTTTGCCGGCCCATTTGAAATCAAAAGTTTCACTGGTCGATATTGCCGTATCACTAAAGGCTACGTGTGTCTATTTGTTTGTTTCTCTACTAAGGCGATTCACATTGAGGCCGTTAGCGATTTGTCCACTCCTGCATTTCTAGCAACTTTGGCTCGATTTGTTGCTCGTTGTGGTTGCCCTAGTCGCATTTTCTCTGATAATGGAAGAAATTTTGTTGGCGCTGCAAGAGAACTTGAAAATAACTTCGAAAAACATATAGAAGAATTACGTGATTCGGCAGTAGAAAAATATGGTCATCAACATCTTGAGTGGCACTTTATTCCTGCAGCAGCTCCTCATATGGGAGGACTGTGGGAGGCAGGAGTAAAAAGTTTGAAAATGCACTTTAAAAAGTCAGCAGGAAAAAATGAAATATACGTTTGAAGAGTTTTCGACACTTTTGGCAAAGATAGAATCGTGTCTCAATTCGCGTCCTCTTGGCCCTACGTCCGACAGTATCGATGATTTGTCCGCTCTTACTCCTGGTTATTTTTTAATAGGCTCTGCTATTCTTACTCCTGCTGAACCTCAAGAGCTTAGCTCGCCAATTAGTATAGTAAACCGTTGGCGAAAAATCAAAGCATTGCAGCAAGAAATTTGTCACCGCTGGAAAGACGAATATTTAAAAGAGTTGCACAAGTAATACATGGAAAAGTCTCCAAATAGACTTAAAAGAAAATGACCTCGTTGTTCTTAAAAGTGAGCCTTGTTGTCCAACTGAATGGCGCTTAGGTCGTATAGTAAAAGTTTATCATGGTTCTGATGGTAAAGTACGGGTAGCTGACCTCAAAACTCTAAGTGGCATTATTACACGTCCGATACATAAATCAGTTCTACTCCCTAATTGCACTAATTAATAATTCATTATCACCTTTTCCATAATAACGTTGCTCAATTAAACTTCCAGGTCAAGATATGGATTTCAATACAGATTTTTGTTGCCCACTTTGTAACAGACATCACGCCATCCGCCAATTCTCTCGGTTCATTGTGAAGCCCGTGGAGCTTAAGCTTCGAGTCATTGCCCAGTATTTACTATGCTACAACTGCTTGTCCCAGTCGCATAGTCCTGCAGAATGTAAAAGTATAGACCGGTGCCGCCGCTGTATGCAGGACCACAATACCTTGCTACACCCTTTGCCGCAAGGCAGTATTTGGTTTCCCATGACAGCGACGGTACGCGTAGTTACTCGTCATTCTACTAACGTTTTTATAAAGGCTCTTATTGACCCGACCGCGGCCAAGTCCGCCATTTTGAAAAGCGAAGCTATTGAGTTGGGGTTTCAGATTTCTCAAGGACGTACTAACATTACAGTCTACCATAGTCGCGAGGAGAAACGGCGCATAACTGTTGAATGCGTTGTAGATAACAAGTGCTATGGCCTAAGCCCTATTGTCAACGTGGAAAGAGCAGATAAATACCCACGTCCAATAACTGTAGATCGCGCCAACGCCAACGTACATTGACATATCAGTAGCCCTTACAAACTCATACTTGGAGCTGACGTCATGAGCAAAGTCTTGATTGGGCCTGCAATAAGATGCCGAGGACAACTATATGCCCAAAACACAATTTTCGGCATAGCTTATATTGGGGAAGGTGTGAAAAGAGCCTAAAAATAAAAATAAAAAAAATTTGTTGTACTCGAAGGCTGATGTATTATTTTTCATTTTATATATATTTTTTATTTATTTTTGTATATATTTGTTGCCCTTATAATATTGGATTATAATTTCTAATTTTCTATTTAGTTATTGTTATCTTAAACTATTAAATTTGCATAAGAAATAATAATATAGTATATTACCTTAACATTAATTGAATTGATCTCAAATAATTATTTGTTGTTTATATTATAAGTAATTTTAATGAAATGAAAGTGTTAATTTTTTGTTCTTTATGAAACAATAAAACTGTAATTTTATTTTTTATATATTTTATACTATATTTTGCACTGCCGTCGCAAGGTGGGCGGTATGTTTGTGTCTTTCAAGTGCTTTAAATTATATTTGGCCTTTGTGTAAAATCCCTCCTAATATTACACTGTATGGCAACTCCCCACTTCAGTGTGGTGAGTTTGCGTTGCTCACTATGTAAAAAAGCTTGACACATTACTTTTCTGGCGGCCTTTAAAAACAAGTGGACTCAAATAGATAAAATAAGAGAAATTAACAAAAAAGTGAAAGAAATTAAGTGTAAAATACTTAAAATATAAAATTATATTAAAATAAGTCAAAACTAAATTAAAAAAAAAACCTAACAAAAGGCTAACAACTAAAAACAAAAATAAGGGTTGTTTTACTTAAGCCAGTGTGTGAAGACTCATTTGGCCCTGACCTGCCGCAACTATAAAGAAACAATTGACGGAGACAGTTTGTTAACAGACAGCACCTTGGAACCAGTTCAGCTCCAAATAAGTAACTCCCGTTTTGGCCCCAATCAATCTGTATGTAGACGATCTGTTTACGGGGGCAGCAAATATTTTAGAACTTTCAGCCAAAAAAGCTGAAATTATGCAAGAGTCTGGTCCACAATTAACGAAATGGAGTTTTAACTGCCCTCAGTTAGCTCAATGTGCAGAAGAAATGGATTTAAAGGCTAATAATGAAAACATAACTAGAGCTCTTGGAATGTCTTGGAAACCTAACGAAGATCTATTTTGCTTTAGATTTAATCTACCGACTGTTGAAGTTCCTACCAAACGATCAGTATTATTAAGCCCAAATTGAATTGGATTCACCTCTAAATGAACGTTTGAAAAGTCGTTGGAATCAAATTGAGAAAAGCTTACCGTATATAAACCATGGTTTCGCTGATGCCTCCCAATTAGCATACGGATGCTGTATATATATTCGAGCGGCTGATCCAGATTGTTTTCATTCAAATCTTTTAATTGCCAAATCAAAAGTAGCACCTGTAGGACAACAATATCTACCCAGGTTAGAATTGTGCGCTGCTCTGTTTTTGTGCCGAACATGGGATAAAATAAAACATAAATTTGACTCCTACTCTTATCGTATATTTTTTTGGTCAGATTCAAAAATTGTGTTAAACTGGCTCACAAACCATTCATCGTCTCTTCTGTGTTTCGTCGCTAATCGTGTCTCAGAAATTCAAAATACTTCTCACAATATACCTTGGAGATACGTCCCATCGAAACAAAATCAGTGGACCTGAATTTTTAAAAAAGGAAGATGAGGATTGGCCTCAAAACACCAATATTTAAACTGCTCTTCCACCAGAAGAAATGAGAAAGTCTTCGTTTAACACAACTATTGTCGTGAAATCTATAATTTCGCAAATCATCACTAGTCAGTCGTAAACACTTAAACTCACATAACTCATTACAAAATATTGATATCCATACATTTAGCACAAATATTGCTCTTATATACATAAACTACACTATAAAATTGTTTAACGATCGGTCCATATTTGCTCATAGCTCTCATACTAGGTCCCCTCCAGAAAATCACTTACATGCACAATATTCATTACTAAATAATGATATTGATACAGAATTTTGAAATTTTGTCTTTATATACATAATTGGTCATAGCTCCCATACAAGGTCCTTTTACGAAAATCTCTTAAACGCGCATTACTCATTACCAAATAAAGCTATTGATACAAAATTTGGACAAATATTAGTTTGGTATACAAAAATTCTATTTCAAGATTTTTTCACGATCGGTCCATAACATGGGTGCGGTCGGTCCTATGCAAGGTTCCCTGCAGAAAATCACTTGAACACACATTTCTTATTACCAAATTACGATATATATATTACCGATTAACCTGAAATTTTGCGTACCGATAGGTATAGCTTAGAAAGAACTATAGACTATATATAAGAACTTGATGCGACGCCGCGCCCTTTCTACGCCCACTTTTTATAAAACTACCCTTACCTATAATTATATTAAAGAGAAAGTCTGTTTGTTACGCTTTCACGGACACACTACTGAACCGATTTACATGAAATTTAGAACACTAATAGTTCTATTCTAAAGTAGAACAATAGGCTGAATAAAATAATGATTTGACGTCACGATTCTTCTTATGCTCACTTTTTTTACACCCTTCACCTTCGTGAGAAGGGTATATATAAGTTTGTCATTCCGTTTGTAATTTCTACAATATAATTTTCCGACCCTATAAAGTATATATATTCCGAGTCCTTATAGATAGCGGAGTCGATTAAGCTATGTCCGTCTGTCTGTCTGTCCGTCTGTCTGTGTGTTTGTTGAAATCAATTTTCTGAAGACCCTAGATATCTTTGGGATCCAATTCTTCAATAGTTCTGTTGGACATACATTCGAGAAGTTTCCTATTGAAAATCAGCAAAATCGGTCCATAAATAACGGAGATATGAGCAAAAATCCGAGACAACCTCTGAATATTTCATCAAAAAAGCAACAACAACACTGCTTATTGTATAAAAGTTTGGTTTCATTGCGATGTGTGTTTTGTTTTTTTGTGTATGTATTTCGTTTCATATGTTTGGATGGCTGTGGCTTCATCGCCTTGTGTATTTTGTTTTTTTGTGTATATTGTTTCTAATGTTTGGATGGCTGTGGTTTCATTACGTTGTGTATTTTGTTTTTTCTGTTTTTTATTTCGTTTAGCATTGTTGTTGTTTCTCTTGTTTTGCTTAAGTTATGACAGGGTCGGGAAGATGAAATAAATTGACATTTTATAAAATTAATATTTTTTAAACACATTATGGTGGAGGGTATATAAGATTCGGCAAAGGTGAATATAGACTTCTTACTTGTTTGTATATGTAATTGTTATACAAAATTTTAATTCGAGACTTACAGAAAACTACTGAACCGATAGGACTGATCTCAGGATCAGGATCGGACGCCACGCCCCTTTTTACACCAACTTTTTGTAAAACAATCATTAAACCAAATTTACGTTCAGGCATACAAAAAACTACTGATCCGATTTTCATGAAATCTGTTATAATGAATGTTGTAGAATGAACAGTACGACACATTACATCTTTAAAACCTATAATAAATATATATGAAACTCTTTTTTTACTCTTTCACTACATAACTAATAAACTTATTTACATAAAATTTGGCGTTTAATAGGTCTAACCTCAGAAGTTGTATCTTCGTATTCTATACATCATTATTTACATTCATCGCTTTTTTCACAAATCCAAACGGAACTCGTTTATATCGTCAGAGGAATTGCAACTTGCATTCTGGAAAGTCATCCATGATATTCAATCAACAACATTTAAAGATGAAATCGATATTCTTCGAAATGGACAAACTTTAAAACCAAGTTTTCAAAAGTTATCGCCTTTGTTACATGAAAATCGTAGTTACAAAACAACATTAGTAATACTAAGAGTTGGTGGCAGGCTAGCTAATTCATCGCTATCGTATTATACCAAGTTTCCAGCACTTCTTTCAAAAGATAATCATTTTACTACTTTATATATGAAATATCTTCATCTAAAGCATTTGCACGCGGGCCCAAAAGCTCTACTAGGAATTGTTCGAAAACAAATCTGGATTGCAAATGGTAGAGATATCGTTAGAAAAGTGGTTCGCAACTGTGTCGACTGTTTCAAATATAAGCCTCGACTCATGCAACAAATCATGGGAGATCTTCCAGCCGATTGTTTAAAAGCTCAACGTCCTTTCCTAGTTTGCAGTGTTGATTTCTGTGGACCATTCTACATATCGTACAGAATTAGAGGGAAGCCACCATACAAAACTTATGTAGCAATTTTTGTTTGCTTCGCCTCCAAGGCGACTCATTTCGAAGTAGTCTCAGACTTATCTACTAATACGTTTCTTTTGTGCTTAAAAAGATTTGTAGGTAGACGTGGTATACCTTTGCGTTTGCACTGTGACAACGCTACAAACTTCGTTGGCGCTAACTTTATACTTCATGAATTTAAACAAAATTTTTTCAACGATGATAACGTTAAATCTTTGATGCCCTACAGCGAAGTCACAGGTTTCAAATTTGTATTTATGTGAATTCTACAAAAAATATTCTAGTCAAAAACATGTCCAAAGCTAGTGTCACCTATGAAGAATTTCAAACCATTCTAATTGAAGTAGAAGCTATATTAAACTCACGGCCCTTAACACCTAGATCTGACGATCCTAATGATGAGAAAGCTCTAACCCCTGCCCATCTGATTATTGGTTCCTCTTTATTGTCTCTACCGGACGAAAACTTAACAGATTGTAAAAACCTAAATTATTTAAAACGTTGGTAATTGGTGACATATTTAAAACAACAGTTTTGGGTACAATGGCTTCGTGACTCTGTTTTAAACCTTCAACAAAAATCTAAGTGGTTTTAACCGTGTGCTAACATTGAAGAAGGACGATTGGTTATTGTACACGAAGATAATATACCACGACAGCATTGGCATCCCTGGACGTGATGGAAAAATCCGTGTTGTAAATGTCAAGACTTCAAAAGGCATATACCGAAACAAACAAATTCAAACAACTGCTCCACTTCCTGTTGATGAAGATGATTAAAAGTGCCCTTTCAATGGGGGCAGTATGTTCAGTCATAATAACTTTCATCCTAAATTTGAAAACTATTTTAGAAATATTAAACTTAAAAAGTATACTTTCATTTTACTTACTAATGTAAATAATGATTTGACTCTTTTAACTATCTTTATTTACTTTACAATAATCTCATATTCGATTACTTTGTTTTCATTGTACACTAATTTTTTCTCTTTTGCTGAATTCATAACTGTAATCTGTTATTTACTTGTTCTTTAAACTTTAGCCACAGCATTAGTATACATATATGTAAATTTTTCATTCCTTTTGTATCATTAAAACGATCAACAACTAAATCTACAAGTGTTTTTATTTTTTGAGTAAACAACAAGTTAGAGTGCTATATTCGACTGAGCCGAATCTTAAATACCCTCCACCAGCTACTTTTATATTAATACTTTTTTAATTGATCAAATATTTGTAGAAATAAGTTTTCTCATGTCTTAAATAGAAAAACCCCAATATTTAAACAGCTTAAATCTGTTACAATTCCAAAATTTATTGAACATTACATTTTCTTTTATATTTTTATAGCGCCCTAAAATATACTTTAACGATATTTAATAATGTGCATGTATGTGAAAGATTTAAGGATTTTCCAAATACATATATATAATTTTGTTTTACACAAATTGATAATGCAACTAGTTAAATACGGTTAAAGTGATTTTAGGGGCAGGACCTATGGGAGGGCGCTGCGCTGTCAAAATTCATTATGAAGTATAACCCTAACATTTTTTAAGAGAAATCACCCCAAAATTGATGAAAAATCTCCCCAAGGTTGAAATGAAAAGTGGCCCCAAATATTGGGTTAATTTTTTGTAATGAACAATTACCCCAAAAACGTAAATTAAATTTCACCCCATTTAATTTTAATTCAAATATAGGTGCCGTGTCATAAAGTCCAGTGTCATATTTTCCATGGGCGTTATGACTCACTAAATTGAGTCTAGTGTCCATGGACGTTATAACAATTTCAAAAGTGTCACAATGCATATGAGCAATGTAACATAAAGTCCATGGATTTCAAAGAGTCCATTTATCAAAAGAAGGCTTAATTTAGCGATGCCGGTATTCGAAAGACTCCAGCCCGGGATGCCCGGCCGTAGGCCGGCTATCCAGAACACTTTTTAAATGGAAACCAAAATGCAACATACACCAAATTTAGGATAAATTCCTTTGGGGGTAAGAGTGTCCCTTTCTTAAATTCTTTACAAATTTTCAAATACAGTTCTGTTTTAAAAGTGATACAATGTCAATGGACATTATAACACTTTTAAAAATTGTCATAACGTCCATGGACACTATGAAACTTTTTGGTGTGTCATAACGTCAATGGGCATTATGACACCCCACCTAAAATATATTCTAATATATTTATAAAATTTCATATTTAATAATTTTTGTTGTATTTTCATAAAATGTTTGTTAATTTTGAACATTTTATGAAAATACAACAAATATACGACAAAGAGTAATGATAGATAAGAATACAACACTGAAAAAAGCTCGTAAACTTCGATCTAACTCAATAAAGTAGAATGAAATTGGAATAAGGACTTTGTTACAATTCCCATATTCCATTTCTTCAAAACTTGTGAGTTAAATAGATGATGTTTACAAGTGACATAGCATATGGCACAAGAAGATTGCTGATGAGGAGCCGTAGCGGGCCCGAAAATGCATTCCATTCTGCTGTTGTGTCCAAAAAATTAATTTTCAGTATTCTTATAATTAAAAATATCATTACAATTTGGAAAATAACTTATCCCCAAGTGGGACTCGAACTCGAGCCTGAAGAATATTCAATTAATAATACAACAAATATTATTACATAAAATATTTTTTATAAAATCGCGCGATTTAATAAAAAAATATTTTATGTAATAATATTTGTTGTATTTTATGTATAAAATATCGCGCGATAATGTTCTGATATTTTATAAAATATTAATAAATAGTACTAATGAAAGATCACCCCTAATTATTATATGGTTTTTTAGGTCCCTTTTTAATATTTTAATATTCACGTATTTTACAAAATTTTAGAATGAAAATTAGCCCCAAAGGAAAAAAACGTTTTGTTTTGGGGTATTTCTTCATTTCACAATATTGGGGTCATTTATATTTTTTGGTAAAATGTAGTATTACCCCAAATGTAAAAATGTTGAAATACCCCAAAAAATATATTAAAAAAAAACAAAAATTTCGTGTTTTTGTTTCCTGTATCTTTGTTGGGGCCATATTTCGTTTTATGTTTTGGGGCCATAATTCGCAGTGCCGTATGGGAGATATGACCAATTATAGACCGAGCAAAATTTCTGTACATAAAGGCTATATTTCAGTAAAATTTTGTATCTATATCGTAATTTAGTAATAAGTAATGTGTGTTCAAGTGATTTTCTGCAGGGAACCTTGCATAGGACCGACCGCACCCATGTAATGACCGATCGTGAAAAAATCTTGAAATAGAATTTTTGTATACCAAACTAATATTTGTCCAAATTTTGTATCAATAGCTTTATTTGGTAATGAGTAATGCGCGTTTAAGAGATTTTCGTAAAAGGACCTTGTATGGGAGCTATGACCAATTATGTATATAAAGACAAAACTTCAAAATTCTGTATCTATATCATTATTTAGTATTGAATATTGTGCATTTAAGTAATTTTCTGGAGGTGACCTAGTATGAGAGCTATGACCAAATATGGGCCGATCGTAAAACAGTTTTATAGTGTAATTTATGTATATAAGAGCAATATTTGTCCTAAATGTATGGATATCAATATTTTGTAATGTGTTATGTGCGTTTAAGTGATTTACGGGAGGGAACCTTGCATGGGAGCTATGACCAATTATGGACCGATCGGAAAAAAATTTCACAGTAATATTTCTGTGCATATGAGCAATACTTGTTCCAAATTTTATATGGATATCTTAATTTAGTAATGAGTTATGCGCGTTTAAGTGATTTTCGGGAGGGGACCTTGTATGAGAGCTATGTCCAATTATGGACCCATCCAGAAAATTTTTTCTCTCAATGAATTCAATAAGATTTTAAGTTGTAAAATTTTGTGAAGATATCAGCATTCATGAAATGATCTTGCATAGTTTTCGAGAATATTACATCAGAATGTATAAAAAATGCTTATTTTTTTCGGAGCTGTTTTAAATTTTGATTCATGACTTTTCCCGTTGTGAACCGATTTTGCTCATTTTCAATACCAAACTGTACCGGATAATAGTGAATATTTTTGCTGAATTTCGTTAATTTCCATTTCCATGACAAACCTTATATATACCCTCTAACACCACTGATGGAGGTGGAGGGTATAAAAACGATATTTAAAAAAGTTTTATGCTTTTTAAAAGGATATTGATAGAAGATATTTTTGAACTAAAATAAATAGAAAATCCACTTAAATATACTTCAGAAAAATAAAACTATAACTTTAACTCATTTACACATATTTGGCGCGTAGTACTAAAGGAACATTTTTATTATAATCAAGTAGGAAAGTATAGTCGGGCATGGCCGACTATATGATACTCTACACCACTGAGTGTGTTAAAAATGTGGATTATATTTAATAACAAAGCGTTTAAGTTGTTACCTTAAGTTGTTTACCTTAATTCCGAAATGTGTTAACAATTTGTTGAAAAAAGTAATTTTCTAAAAGAGAGGTTATTTGGGGGCAAGGGTAAATATGGGCCTATCCCTATAATTTTTGGTACATGGCTTTACGTTTACATTAGAGTTATGTATGCTGGATTTCATCGTGATACTAGTGGTTATTAGTGAATTATTGACCATCAAGTCATTTTCTTAAGGGGACTTTGTATAGGGGCAAGGGTCAAATAAAATCTGATAATTACGAAAATCGGTAGTATTATTAAGACGCTTATAGAACTAAGTTTTGCCGTTTTTGTAGAGATACTACAATATTTAACATAATTATGAACTCAAAAGCCCTTTCCAGGGGGTAGGGCTGTATGGGGGCTAGGTGAAATAATGGACCGATTTCAACCATTTTCAATAGGCTTCGTCGTTGGGCCGAAAAACACGTATGGTCCAAAATTTACATGGACAGCCAGCCGGACAGACGACGGACGGACTGACATGGCTTTATCGATTCAGGAAGTGATTCTGAGTTGATCGGTATACATTGTGCGCTTACAAACATCAGCACAAACGTAATTATACCCTACACCACCATAGTGGTGTATGTGCATAATGCAAGAAAAGTGTAGCAAACTGATCGAGATTATGACTTTCAGAGTTGAATCTGCCGTGAACCCAAACAGAAGATACAAAATACTAAAAATTTTGCACAAGAAAATGTTAATTTATAATAAAAACGTTGCTTTAGTACTACGCGCCAAATATGTGTAAATGAGTTAAATTTATTTTTTATTTTTCTGAAGTATAATTAGGTGGATTTTTATTTATTTTAGTTTAAAAACAAGTTAGAGTGCTATATTCGGCTGAGCCGAATCTTAAATTCCCTCCACCAGCTATTTTTATAGTAATACTTATTTAATATTTGTAGAAATAAGTTTTTTCATGTCTTAAATAAAAAAACCCCAAGATTTAAACAGCTTAAATCTGTTACAATTACAAGATTTATTGAACATTTCAAACCCCATTTTCTTTTATATTTTTATAACGCCCTAAGATATGCTTTAACGATATTTAATAATGTGCATGTACGCATGTGTGTGAAAGATTTAAGGATTTTCAACATACATATGTATAATTTTGTTCTACACAAATTGATAATGCAATTAGTTAAATACGGTTAAATTGCTTTTAGTGGAAGGACTTAATATGGCAGATGTGACCAATTATAAACCGATCGTAAAAAATTCTTTAAGCAAAATTTCTGTACATAAAACCTATATTTCAGACAAATTTTGTATCTATATCGTAATTTAGTAATAAGTACACACATTACTTCAAGTGATTTTCTGAAGGGACATTTGCATGGGACCGACCGCACCCATGATATGGACCGATCGTGAAAAAATCTTGAAATAGAATTTTTGTATTCCAAACTAATATTTGTGCCAAATTTTGTATCAATAGCTTTATGTGGTAATGAGTAATGTGCGTTTAAGAGATTTTCGTAAAGGCGCTATGACCAATTATGTATATAAAGACAAAATTTCAAAATTCTGTATCTATATCATTATTTGGCAATGAATATTGTGCATTTAAGTGATTTTCTGGAGGGGACCTAGTATGAGAGCTATGACCAAATATGGACCGATCGTAAAACAATTTTATAGTGTAATTTATGTATATAAGAGGAATATTTGTGCTGAATGTATGGATATCAATATTTTGTAATGAGTTATGTGCGTTTAATTGATTTTCGGGAGGGAACCTTGTATGGGAGCTATGACCAATTATGGACCGATCGGAAAAAACTTTCATAGTAATATTTCTGTATATGTGAGCAATAGTTGTACCAAACTTTATATGCATATCTTAATTTAGTAATGAGTTATGCGCGTTTAAGTGATTTTCGAAAGGGGACCTTGTATGGGAGCTATGAATAATTATGGACCGATCGGATGAAAATTTCATAGTAATATTTCTGTACATATGGGCAATACTTGTACCAAATTTTATATGGATATCTTAATTTATTAATGAGTTATGCGCGTTTAAGTGATTTTCGGGAAGGGTCCTTGTATGGGAGCTATGACCAATTATGGACTGATCGGAAAAAAATTTCATAGTAATATTTCTCAATATTTTCTCTCAATGAATTCTACTGACATAAGATTTTAAGTTGTAAAATTTTTATGAAGATATCAAGATATCCAGAGTGGGGTCTCCCTGAACAAAACTTGGCATTAACTAAACTACAATGTTTTGGTATAAATTATGGGTATCGATGGATAGAGGAAGTCCTCTAGATACGAATTAAGAAAAGAAAAAGTTGCACTTAATGCAATTTTTTTGCATAATTTTCAAAACAAAATTTTCCAAAATTTTATTTAAGCTTGTTGCGAAATAAATTTATTTCGTAAAGTTCATAATACATTGTAAAAAAAACAAGTCAGAGTGCTATATTCGGCTGAGCCGAATCTTAAGTACCCTCCACCAGCTACTTATACATATATTAATACTTTTCTAATTGATCAAATATTTGTAGAAATAAGTTTTCTCATGTCTTGAATAGAAAAAATACAAAGATTTAAACAGCTTAAATCTATTACAATTCCATGATTTATTGAACATTACAAACACCATTTTCTTTTTATTTTTATAGCGCTTAGCGATATTTAGTAATTTGCATGTATGCATGTGTGTAAAAGATTTAAGGATTTTCAAAATAAATATATATAATTTTGTTCTACACAAATTGATAATGCAACGAGTTAACTACGGTTAAAGCGCTTTTAGGGGCAGGACATAGTATGGGAGATATGACCAATTATAGATCGATCGTAAAAAATTTTTTAAGCAAAATTTCTGTTCATAAAAGCTATATTTCAGTCAAATTTTGTATCTATATCGTAATTTAGTAATAAGTAATGTGTGTTTAAGTGATTTTCTGAAGGGAACCTTGTATGGGACCGACCGCACCTATGTTATGAACCGATTGTGAAAAAATCTTGAAATAGAATTTTTGTATACAAAATTAATATTTGGGCCAAATTTTTTTATCAATATCTTTATTTGGTAATGAGTAATTTGCGTTTAAGAGATTTTCGTAAAAGGACCTTGTATGGGAGCTATGACCAATTATGTATATAAAGACAAAATTTAAAAATTCTGTATCTATATCATTATTTGGTAATGAATATTGTGCATTTAAGTGATTTTCTGGAGGGGAGCTAGTATAAGAGCTATGACCAAATATGGACCGATCGTAAAACAATTTTATAGTTTAATTTATGTATATAAGAGCAATATTTTTGCTAAATGTATGGATATCAATATTTTATAATGAGTTATGTGCATTTAAGTGATTTTCGGGAGGGAACCTTGTATGGGAGCTATGACCAAAGTTGGACCGATCATGAAAAAATGCTCAAATAACATTTCTGTGTACAAAAGTAGTATTTATGCCAAATGTTTTATGGGTATCACTATTTGATAATGAGTTATGTGCCTTTAAGTGTTTTTCTGAAAGGGACTTTGGGAGCTATGATCAATTATGGACCGATAGGAAAACAAATTCACAGTAATATTTGTCTGTATATGAGCAATGCTTGTGCTAAACTTTATATAAATATCTTAATTTAGTAATTAGTTATGTGCGTTTAAGTGATTTTCGGAAGGGGACCTTGTATGGGAGCTATAACCAATTATGGACCGATCGGAAAAAATTTTCACAGTAATATTTTCGTGCATATGTGGATATCTTAATTTTGTAATGAGTTATGTGCGTTTAAGTGATTTTCGGGAGGGGACCTTGTATGGGAGCTATGACCAATTATGGACCGCTCGGAGAAAAATTTCACAGTAATATTTTCGTGCATATGAGCAATACT
This sequence comes from Lucilia sericata, assembly GCF_015586225.1. Lineage (NCBI taxonomy): Eukaryota > Metazoa > Arthropoda > Insecta > Diptera > Calliphoridae > Lucilia > Lucilia sericata. The sequence goes on along the minus strand of NW_023994432.1, from coordinate 37,656 downwards.
TGTACCAAATTTTATGTGGATATCTTAATTTTGTAATGAGTTATATGCGTTTAAGTGATTTTTGGGAGGGGACCTTGTATGGGAGCTATGACCAATTATGGACCGCTCGGAGAAAAATTTCACAGTAATATTTCTGTGCATATGAGTAATACTAGTACCAAATTTTATATGGATATCTTAATTTAGTAGTGAGTTATGCGCGTTTAAGTGATTTTCGGGAGGGAACCTTGTATGGGAGCTATGACCAATTATGGACCGATCAGAAAAATCTTTCACAGTAAAATTTCCTTGCGTATGAGAAATACTTATAACAAATTTTATATGGATATCTTAATTTAGTAATGAGTTATGCGCGTTTAAGTGATTTTCGGGAGGGGACCTTGTATGGGAGCTATGACCAATTATGGATCGATGGAACAAAAATTTTATATGGATGTCTTAATTTAGTAATGAATTATTTGCGTTTAAGTTATTTTCGGGAGGGGACCTTGTATGGGAGCTATGTCCAATTATGGACCGATCCAGAAAATTTTTTCTCTGAATGAATTCTATTCACATAAGATTTTAATTTGTAAAATTTTGTAAAGATTTCGAAATTGTGACGGAAGTTATTAACAAAAAATCCATTTTCCGGGAATATGTACATTTGTATGGGAGGTATATGAAATTGTTGACCGATTCTGGCAATTTTCAGCAGTAGTCAAGCTCTTGTGTAGAAACGAATGTATGGTGATTTTCATGGAATTATCTTGCATAGTTTTCGAGAAAATTACATCAGAATGTGTAAAAAATGCTTATTTTTTTCGAGGTTGTTTCAAATTTTGATTCATAACATTTCCGGATGTGAACCGATTTTGCTTATTTTCAATACCAAACTGCCTAGGATAATAGTAAATATTTTGGGTGAATTTCGATAATTTTTGTTGCTTCGTGTTAACGTGAGAATGTTTTATACAGACAGACAGACAGACGGACGGACAGACGGACATAGCTAATCGACTCAGAATTTCATAAGGTCCAAGAATATATATACTTTGTTGGGTCTCAGATGAATATTTCTTGGTGTTACACACGGAATGACAAAGTTATATATACCCTCTATCACCACTGATGGTGGTGGAGGGTATAAAAAGAAGGAAAATAGTAAAAATAGTAATAATTGAAGTAAGCTAAATAATGTATTATCTAAATAAGACATAAAATTGCACTCAAGATCTATTCATTTCAAACATTTAAAATTGTAACGGTTGCTCAATTGTTTCATTACCAGAAGCAAGAAAACAGAAAGCCCAGCTCTGCCAATTACGTATCTCCGAACGCACTCTAACTTTTGACATTTAACATAACGAACAAACGAGTAGACTACTCGTTGCTGCAAAACTTCTTTTTTTGCAAGCACGTGAGACAGTAAAGTCGCCCACAAGGGAAAATTATAAATTTAAAAAGTTTTCACATATTCTTTCAAAAGTATTAAATTCTTTCAAATTTTAAATATTTTTGTGATAAATATTTTCTGGCAAGCAATCTACCGCCCAGACATCTCTTTTGGTAATTGTAGCCGAAAAGTAAGAAGACCTTGGTGGGCAATTAAAGTTCAACGTAAAGCATATGAGACGACTCCACTGGACTGTGTCTCGCGAAAAATCGTGGCCTGCGTAGTGGAGTCTCTTTGGTAATTTGTCTGTTTCGGAAGCAAACACACGTGCGCCCTGACAAGTTGCACCTTCAAACTCCACTCCACTGGGCTGTGTCTCGCGAAAAATCGTGGCCTGCGTAGTGGAGTCTCTTTGGTAATTTGCCTGTTTCGGAAGCAAAGTTGCAAAGTTATCCTGACAAGTTGCACCTTCAAACCATTTTCTTTTAACCTACACGCCCACGAGCATCTCCAACTAAAAATTTCCGGGTTGCATCATATGAATGTAATCGTATTCCAAACATTACTTTAAAGCAAATCGATCAAAATAAGCTGGGAAAACATTCGCAACTGTGGACACTATATGTTTGAAGACAAAAAAAAAAAAAATCCAACACCATCAAGCAGGAATAGAATAGATAAACAAAACAAAACTCAGAAAAAAAAAAACGAGAAACTTCTACAACAACCATAAGAGGAGACAAAGTCTAGTTTTGGGTTGATTGTTTATTGAGAGCGCTGCATAAATAAAGAACAACAAAACGATGACGTCATAGGTATAGATATGTACATTGGCTGTGAGCATAATAGTAATGAGTGAGTGAAACCATAAACAAAACAAAAAAAAAAGAGTATTTTATTTACATAGAGAAGTAAATTCTTAACCCTATAAAGGGGACTTAACTTTTTTATGAATAATATTGTTTTGAAGATTAAAATCGGAATTGAATAGATGAACGAAAAATTTGTAATTGAAAACAGAATTAAAATAAGAAATATATCTAACCATACTAACAACATTAAATTAAGAAAAAAAGATGTGAATTAAAGGAAACGTAGAAAAGAAAGGTATTTGAATAAAATGAATATGAATAACTAAAACTAAAATAACAGTGTGTATGGAATAAGATCAAGCCAAGCAGATGGACGAAGATAAGGATTAATGGGACAGATAACATAGATAGGACTTAAAATACATATCAGGGGCTGTAACCAAATTATTTTTTTTAGTTTGTTACCAGTACAGCTAAGGTTGGGTAGGGAAGCGCTAGAGCTGTCATAAACACCAGACAGCCCAACGGACTGTATGAAATATATGAGAAAATCAAATAGAAGAATTCGGGTACGATTTTTCGTGTCATGCGGGATCATGTTTTACCAGCCACAAGAATCCACACCTCCGACGAGCTAGTTCATGCTTTAAGCAAGCGTACCCAAGTGGCTAGGAGAACATAAAATGTCATCTATGTCCGCGCGTAACACTGGCGCCCAACGATTGGCAATGGAATTGCAAAATTACATTGCAAGATAAACGTATTGAGAATAGATAGATCTTCATTTTTAGTTTGAATGGATTGATTTTGATTTTCCTGTTATTTCAAACAAGACAAACGTTGGCATTGAATGGGACGTATTAAAACATAAATGGGTCTTCGGTATCTCTGTTAAAAGGTTAAACAATTATGACAGATAGTGTCGAGGATAAATTTATGCCATTTTTAGACTATAAGATTATGTCTCGCTGCATATGTAGAGTTATACTTTATATGTTGAGGTGAGTGTAAACTTTTGAAAGTGCAACTTTATGATAGCTATCCCACAAATTTATGTATACAGAATATACATAAATTGGAAGTGGCTATTGTGACAGTACGGACTATTTTATTTTTGACGGATATATTTTGGCTTGTGATTTTACATACACACTAAATTTTATATGATTTCATACTAAAGCAGAGTAAATTTATAATATTATAAGAATAATAGAAAACAAAAGAAACAAGAATAGTAATATAAATTAATTAAATTTAAATCAAAAAGTATCCACATGAACGTTTTAGTAGATGGTTGGTAGAATTTATAATTTTTTTATATTGTTGCATTTTCGGTACAATTAACGATTTAAATATTGAATTTATGGTGTTAAGATTTGACTTTGCCGATCTTGATATTAATTTAAAATGCCTACGAACGGTGATAAGGGTAAAACACTTAGAAGTGGTAAGACAATTATGGAAGGACAAAGTGATAGTATTGAGGTGGCAAATGCAACGAATTTAGGGGAGGACAATGCGATAGCTATCGAAACAGGTTCAATACAATCTCCAGCAAGTCCAACACACATTGATACGGAAAATATGGCAGTGACTGGGGGGATGCAAGACCTTATGAGTCGATTTGAAAGAATGTTCGTGCAATACCAAATGGAGGTGAATAGAGCGACGGCAGAGGCAGTCCACAGCGCAATCAAAGGCCTAAAGAAAGATGTGGAAGTAATTTCGGGAAGACTTTCTAATCTCGAAGTTACCAGTGCGAATAAAACGGCAGAACACGAGTCAGAATTACAGGGAGAGAATCAACCTCGCCGAAGACTATTTGAAGAAACATTCGATTTTACACCGCCTCGCGTCAATAATTTTGTGTCTGAAGCCTATGACAACAGGCGTAATAAACGTGTTCGCGATTGGGGTTTAAAGTATGATGGCGATCAAAAATCTATACCGGTAGAACGATTTCTATTTAGAGTAGAGACATTACAAAAGAAACATAATATATCTAGTGAGGAACTTTACGCGAATTTTCATTTGTTATTAGATGGTCAAGCCCAGGAGTGGTATTGGTTGTACATGGAAGAGAACGCTGAATTAGGTAGTAATAGCTTTTCAAACTTTCGGGTAGCATTTTTAGATCAGTTTCGTCAGGCAGACTGCGACGAAGAGATACGAACTGCAATGAATGAACGGAAGCAGGGTTACAATGAATCATTTGATGAATTTTATGCGGCAATAAAGGGAATGGCTTTTACAATGAAAAATAGAATTCCTGAGGAAAGTTTAGTAAATATAATACGAAGAAATTTGAAACCTCGAATTAAGAATTTAATTTTTGGTTGTAAGATAGATAGATTTGAACAACTTAAGTATGAGTGTAAATGGGCCGAAAAACATTTATCAGAATTGGAGAGTAAATCTGTTCATAGGAAGAGAGTTGAGGAACTTGGTTGGGAGGAAGAAGAACCAAATTTTGATCAAGAGTCTAAAGTTTTAGAGGCTTTTGAAAGACGACCTAAAAACTCCAATTTCGTGGAAAATAATCGTATTAGTGGTCAACAATTTTCAGATTTATCATCTAGGGAAGAGAAGCAGTTAAAATGTCCGTGTGATTCTCCATTCCATGGACTATCGTGCTTCAAATGTAATAAACCAAATTTGAAATGTTTTATATGCGGAAAATGCCAATCGGAAAACCGGAAGAGCGACGATCAGGCCGGGATGAGTCGCCCAGACAGGTCCCTCCCGGACAAGACAGCCAATTAATATCTATATTAACAGATACACCAATACCCTCTCTAGAAATAAATCCCAGAACAAAGGCAGCTCTATCACTAGAGGAGCGGCAAAAACGTTACGGTGAAGTCAGATCAAGAATATTTGGGAATTTTCAAGCACAAACAACGGGTGGTAGAAAATTTAGAAAGATTCAGACAATTAGAATGAAATCAAGGTTTAAAAAACAAGAAAGAAAGGCAATAGAGGCAACAATAATAAGGGATTCTGGCGATCGACGTCCATATACAGATGTAACTATTAATGGGTTTGAAATTAGGGGTATGCTCGACAGCGGAGCTTACGTTAGTTGTCTTGGTAAGAATGCTTTGGGGATGGTGGAAAAGCTGACCCTTAGTGTCCAGCCAATAGATCAGGAGCTTAAAACAGCAGATGGTAAAGTACAGGCCATAGTAGGTAAAGTAATTGCTGATGTACAATGACCTTATATTTAGTCCCAAGCCTCCAACAAGAGCTCTACTTAGGGGTTGATTTTTGGGATAAGTGTGGAATATTTCCGCAAATAGAGGAAATGAGTATGAGTCCTCCTTGTGAAACAGATATGAAACTTAGTGCGGGCGAGCAGCACCGATTAGACGCCTTTAAAAACTTGTTTCCATTTTATGCTAAATTGGGCTTAGGTAGAACACACATAATGGAGCACCACATTGAGGTATATGATGAAACGTTACCATGTAAGCAGAGGTATTACCCCATGTCGCCGGTCAAACTGCAAAAAGCATATAACGAATTGGACCGCATGCTGGCACTTGATGTTATAGAGGAAAGCAATAGCGCATGGAGCTCGCCCATAGTGATAGTGGAAAAACCTGGTAAAGTTCGCTTGTGCGTCGATTTGAGAAAAGTCAACGAAAGAACTAAAAAGGATGCTTACCCTTCCCCGCATGTAGAAAGTATATTGAGTCAGCTTCAAAACACGTTTTTCATCACTAGTCTGGATTTGAAGGATGCCTTCTGGCAGATTCCTCTTCAGAAGGCATCCCGAGAAAAGACAGCGTTCACAGTCCCTGGCCGGCCATTATACCACTTTAAGGTCATGCCTTTTGGCTTGTGTAATGCCAGCCAGAGACTGTGTCGTTTGATGGATCGTGTAGTGCCTTCAAAACTTAGGGAACACGTCTTCATCTACATAGATGATTTGCTTATATGTTCGCCTGACTTCAATACTCACATGCAGCATCTAAGTGAAGTTGCAGAGTGTCTGTCCAGTGCTGGATTGACCATAAACCTTGAGAAGTCAAAATTTTGTCAGAAAAGCGTTCGTTACTTGGGGTTTGTCATAGGACAAGGCGAATTACGTACAGACTAGGGTGATCGACTCGATTTTTCAACCGGTTTTAAAACCGGTTTTTTCTGCTTTACCAGTGTCGGTTTTTTCTTAATGTTGATTTTTCGAATATCGAATAACCCGGTTTTTTCACTTTTTAAAAACCGGTTTCGAATACTTTTATTTGCTTTGTATTCCAAGATTATTTAAATGAAATTTTTAAGTAAAATTGATAACTGTTTGATAAAATTTTATCAATCTTAAGATTATATTCAATTTACAATAATTAATTTACGGCTGAAATTTTATGGAAGTGTTGTCCTAAACAGGGCTTTTGAAATAAGCTAGGATTACATAGTACCTTATGTTTAACAGAAGTGTCCCACCTTTTTTCCTATTTTTTTTATATTAATGAAATAATGTAAATCAGACGACTAGATCTATAGTTATAATCTTTTAAACTGTTAAAAATCATTTCTGGCCATGTTTTATTAATCAAATTTAAACATAAACATTAAGTTTTTCAAATTAAAATATTTTTTTTATTTATAATGAAAAACCGGTTAACCGGTTTTTTCTGAATTTGAAAAATATCAACCGGTTTTTTTTAAATGTCAACTATTCGAACTATTCGAAAACCGGTTTTTGGAAAATGTCGAATAATCGATCACCCTAGTACAGACCCATCGAAAATACAAGCGATGCAGAATTTTCCTATACCCACCACAGCCAAACAACTCCGCAGGTTCCTTGGGATGTGCGGATGGTACAGAAGGTTTTTGCCAAATTTTGCCACCACGACCGCCCCTATGACAGACTGTCTGAAAAAGGGTAAGGAGTTTAAAATGTCTGATGAGGCCATAGATTCATTTAAAAAGTTAAAAGAGGAATTGACCTCACCAAAAATCTTAATAAATCCTGACTTTAAGAAGCATTTTTACCTTCAATGCGATGCGTCCACAACAGGTATTGGTAGTGTTCTTTTCCAGCTTGACGACCAAGGTAATGAGCGTCCAATTGGATATATGTCGCAGAAGTTAAATTCCGCACAAAAAAATTATACTGTTACGGAATTGGAGTGTCTCGCGGCGGTAGTGAGTGTGCAAAAGTTCCGTGCGTATGTCGATGGACTTCCGTTTACTATTATTACTGACCACATGAGTCTCAAATGGCTCATGAGTCAAAAAGAGCTTTCCGGACGCTTAGCGAGGTGGAGCCTCAAATTGCAGTCATTTGACTTCAATATAGTTCACAGAAAGGGCTCCAAGAACATTGTTCCTGATGCCCTCATCCGTATGTTTGTAGAAGAAGTTGGCAATAGTAATAAAAATAATGGTGAGGTCGATTTCAAGTCCCCAGGAAATGGAGTATCTCAACCTTGTTGAACACGTCAAACATAATGCAGAGTTACTTCCTGATTTAAAAACGAATGATGGTATTATTTTTAAAAGAACTAAGTTTAGAACCGATGAGCATAATGATACGATTTGGAAAATGTGGGTGCCTCGAGGTCTCCGATCAGGTCTTTTGGAAAAATACCATCAAGATCCAATTGCAGGCCATGGAGGAATCGGAAAGGCGCTCCATCGTTTAAGGGCAAAATATTATTGGCCAGGTATGGCGAATGATATTAAAGCACATGTGGTTGATTGCGGAGTTTGTAAAGGTTCCAAGGCTCCAAATACAATATCTAGACCACTTATGGGTAACCAAATAATGTCAGAACGAATATTTCAGCGTCTATATATTGATTTTTGTGGACCATATCCACGTAGTCGGCTAGGCAATAGCTTTGTTTTTGTTGTCCTGGATCATTACTCAAAATTTGTATTTCTAAAGCCCATGCGAAGTGCTAAGGCAAGTGAAGTTATAAAATACTTGGAGAGCGATATATTCCACGTCTTCGGTGTCCCAGAAGTGATCGTTTCGGACAATGGCCGCCAGTTCACCTCACAAACGTTCGCAGAATTCCTACAGAGGTATGGTGTCAGCCATATGAAGACAGCAGTCTATGCCCCCCAGTCGAATTCGTCGGAACGGGTTAACCGCTCTTTACTTTCCATCATTCGGTCATATATTAATGAAAATGATCAGAGAACCTGGGATACGTATGTCTCCCAAGCAGCTTTTGCTCTACGTAGTGCTTTTCACGAGGCTATAGGCATGGAACCCTATCGTGTAGTATTTGGTCAGTCTATGATGCAGCATAGAGACTCGTATGACCTGCTTCGGAAGCTATGCAGTATTGGGGAACCGCAAACTGAAATATTACCCAAAGATTCCAGACTCCAACTGCTGAGACAGAAAATTATAGAAAATTTAAAGCGTGCGTATGAAAAGGGAAAACGGACTTATGACTTGCGTGCTAGAAATATACGGTATAAAGTCGGACAATTCGTCTATAGAAAGAATTATAAATTAAGCGATGCAACTCAAAATTATAGCGCAAAGTTGGCACCTAAATACCTAAAATCCGTAGTGCTAAGGGAAATAGGGAATTCGTTGTATGAACTGGGAGACACTTGTGGCAGGTCTGTTGGTATATACCACGCCGAAAACATACGGGTATGAAGGGGTACATTTTAAATTAATATTATGTTTTTTTACAAAAGTAAAAATAAATAAAAGAGCATGAGATCGGCATGGGCCCTTACCCCATGTTTATTCGCGGACCATAGATTAAATATTTAAATGAAAAAAAAAAAAAAACAACAACAACAATTGTAATGATTATATTAAAAAACTTTAGTGATCGCTTTTCGAGCCAACCATCATCTTAGGACGTTCGTTTGACTCGCCCTGTTGCGAAATAAATTTATTTCGTAAAGTTCATAATACATTGTAAAAAAAAGAAGGAAAATAGTAAAAATAGTAATAATTGAAGTAAGCTAAATAATGTATTATCTAAATAAGACACAAAATTGCACTCAAGATCTATTCATTTCAAACATTTAAAATTGTAACGGTTGCTCAATTGTTTCATTACCAGAAGCAAGAAAACAGAAAGCCCAGCTCTGCCAATTACGTATCTCCGAACGCACTCTAACTTTTGACATTTAACATAACGAACAAACGAGTAGACTACTCGTTGCTGCAAAACTTCTTTTTTTGCAAGCACGTGAGACAGTAAAGTCGCCCACAAGGGAAAATTATAAATTTAAAAAGTTTTCACATATTCTTTCAAAAGTATTAAATTCTTTCAAATTTTAAATATTTTTGTGATAAATATTTTCTGGCAAGCAATCTACCGCCCAGACATCTCTTTTGGTAATTGTAGCCGAAAAGTAAGAAGACCTTGGTGGGCAATTAAAGTTCAACGTAAAGCATATGAGACGACTCCACTGGACTGTGTCTCGCGAAAAATCGTAGCCTGCGTAGTGGAGTCTCTTTGGTAATTTGTCTGTTTCGGAAGCAAACACACGTGCGCCCTGACAAGTTGCACCTTCAAACTCCACTCCACTGGGCTGTGTCTCGCGAAAAATCGTGGCCTGCGTAGTGGAGTCTCTTTGGTAATTTGCCTGTTTCGGAAGCAAAGTTGCAAAGTTATCCTGACAAGTTGCACCTTCAAACCATTTTCTTTTAACCTACACGCCCACGAGCATCTCCAACTAAAAATTTCCGGGTTGCATCATATGAATGTAATCGTATTCCAAACATTACTTTAAAGCAAATCGATCAAAATAAGCTGGGAAAACATTCGCAACTGTGGACACTATATGTTTGAAGACAAAAAAAAAAAAAAAATCCAACACCATCAAGCAGGAATAGAATAGATAAACAAAACAAAACTCAGAAGGAAAGAAAAGAAAAAAAAAAAAACGAGAAACTTCTACAACAACCATAAGAGGAGACAAAGTCTAGTTTTGGGTTGATTGTTTATTGAGAGCGCTGCATAAATAAAGAACAACAAAACGATGACGTCATAGGTATAGATATGTACATTGGCTGTGAGCATAATAGTAATGAGTGAGTGAAACCATAAACAAAACAAAAAAAAAGAGTATTTTATTTACATAGAGAAGTAAATTCTTAACCCTATAAAGGGGACTTAACTTTTTTATGAATAATATTGTTTTGAAGATTAAAATCGGAATTGAATAGATGAACGAAAAATTTGTAATTGAAAACAGAATTAAAATAAGAAATATATCTAACCATACTAACAACATTAAATTAAGAAAAAAAAAGATGTGAATTAAAGGAAACGTAGAAAAGAAAGGTATTTGAATAAAATGAATATGAATAACTAAAACTAAAATAACAGTGTGTATGGAATAAGATCAAGCCAAGCAGACGGACGAAGATAAGGATTAATGGGACAGATAACATAGATAGGACTTAAAATACATATCAGGGGCTGTAACCAAATTATTTTTTTTAGTTCGTTACCAGTACAGCTAAGGTTGGGTAGGGAAGCGCTAGAGCTGTCATAAACACCAGACAGCCCAACGGACTGTATGAAATATATGAGAAAATCAAATAGAAGAATTTGGGTACGATTTTTCGTGTCATGCGTGATCATGTTTTACCAGCCACAAGAATCCACACCTCCGACGAGCTAGTTCATGCTTTAAGCAAGCGTACCCGAGTGGCTAGGAGAACATAAAATGTCATCTAGGTCCGCGCGTAACAAGCTATATTTTTATTACATTTATAAATATCCTAATTACTTTCGCGAAAGACTAAATTTAATGCATCTTCTGGAAGATTTCTGGATTTTTTTTAGGGAAAGTTCTTTTTACAGTTATAAAGGGATCCGAATTTATTAATAAAAAATTTAAAATATCTTTCATATTTTGCATTCGGCTGCATTTACGGGAATTCTGTTCTCGGTTTTTTTGAATAGTTTGTTCGTGGCTTCTTGAGCTTCTTCCGACATATCTGCTACGCTTAATTTTGAATTTTGTACAACTTTTCTGCTGTGAATTAAAATTGTATGTAAAGTTGGTGACATCCAAAGATTAATAGTTTGAATTATACGAAGAGTAGTTTTATTTTCTATATTTTGTCACTAAAAATCGCTAACATGATAATATGTGGTTTACATACCGGTGTACTAGTCTTTAAAAACTTTTAAAGTGATACCAAACCCTCATGAGAGTTACTCTTTTTATCACGGATTTTTCCGTACAAATAGATTCCGTCTAATAATTTTGCAAAACTTATTTACAGGAATGTAAGACCAATGATGCATCAATCAATAGCACGTTCAGCCATTATTTTACTAGTTTCTACTATTTTACTTATTACTTAAATCAATTCATTTCGCATTCAATAATTAGATTTTAAATAAATATAAGATTTTAAATAAATATAAATATTTTCATAGCATGGAGTGTTAGAAAAGAGAGCGTAAATGCCCCAGAGGCAAAAAGCAGCAAACATTTTTATTTTGGTGTTATTGAGAAGATTTCAGAGTATCTTTAGCAGGGTTTCAAAAAACTGCTAATTGCAGTCGCAAATTACTAAATATTTGACTAAATTATTACCATGCTTAAAAAATAGTAACTCGTTAAAATTTCCCCTTACAAGCTAACTGAAGTCAGTCAACTGTGTCAACACATTGCTGCAATAACTTGCAAGTGGTTTTGTTTTTCTTCAGCAGCCACACACTCAAGCAGCGGCCATGTTAAGTTTTTTCCACTCAACCGAACAGAATACGACAACTGAACAGTAAAAACAGTTTTGCGTGTGCTGCTTACGTATTGCTTAGTTTTTGGTTTCGTTTTCTTACTAAGGGACGTAAACAAAACTATTAGTTTGACTGGTTAGTACAAATCAAGCCGACTGAACAATAAAACTTGATGGGTTGTTTGTTCAGTAAGACTTTGTTATTGTATGCAATTTGTTTTAGTATATTGTATGTTTTTGTGTTTAAATTTGTAATTAGTGCTAATAGAAATTGTTAATTAATTTAAAATTTATAAAATTATAAATTACTATACTTATAAGTTTAGATATTTTCTTTAAATAAAAATTGTAATTTTTCCCGAAATCCTTCAAATTCACATCGCAGGTACGCACAGTGGTATAGGAAAAAAAAAAGAGGGAAATAATTCGGTAACTTCTAAACGGTTAATCCGATTTTAATGAAATTTGGTATGCACAAAGAGGAGGTGTTGTCGAGTTTAGGTTTTGAATTTGGACCTTATAGGCCAACCAGGGGCCCGGCGGGGGGGTCCTCAAATTAGGACACCTCGGCTATGTTAAATTTTTAAAACGATCCTATTTCTTCATTTGAGTTCCGATTTAAAAAAAATTTCGTATATAGAATCTCCTCATCGAGCACTATAAAAAATGTCGTCGTAGCAGTAAATTATCTCTTATATTTTAGGAGATATTCGCATTTGAAAATTAAAATTTTAAAATTTTTACCGTCCTTACTTTAGTTTTTTTTGATAATAGCAGGTCCAAATATTCCCGATTTTCGCCATTTTGTTTTATTCGCTTAACAACAAGTTTATATATCAAGCAGTGAAAGAATTATGTAAAAATCATGACTGAGTCCAAAGTTATAGGCATTTTAATTTAAAAAATTAAAAAAAGGCGATTTTTTGTCATTTTTTTGGGAAAAAAGTATCTTTTTCTTTTTAAGTTATCTAAAAAGTTTCTAAGAAGATGTATATAGAATTTATACTTTTTGGAAAGCTGACTTTACATAAAGTACGATAAATGAAACAAAACCTAAAAATTTTTGATACCGAGGGGACCAGGTCCATCCAAAAAAACCCTATTTTTTATGGAAAATTAAATTTTGAGCAAAAATTCTCAAATCGCATAGTCGATATCAAATTATAGTGACCTGTTTTATATGACCCAATATGTTCTTAATCATTTTGTAACGGGTTTCGATAACCCCGCCCCTGGTATGGATATAATAGGCAAAAAACTAAAAAATCCCATTTTTGGGATTTTTTAAAACTTTTTTGGGAATTCCGGGATTTCTAATAAGAAAATTCGAAATTTTGATTTAATTTTGGATTTTAAGTAAAAAAATCTACCTAACTGTAAAATTTCATCAAAAAATATTCATAAATAAAATTTTTATTGCAATTTGAAAAATTTGTATCTTCGCAAAAACTGAATAAAAAACATTTTTTAAATTTTTTTTAAAAAAAGTATTCCGCGAATTTTTTAATTTTCAAAAATTATATACAGTTTTGAAAAATAGACAAAATTACCTTTCCATTGATATATAACATGCCTACCTAATGTTTTTTAAGTGACAAATTAATTAGGGAAAACTCAACATCTTTTAGAAAATTTGCCTAGCACTATTATTTTCATCCATAAGGTTAACTCTTAAATTTGTTACATATATGGATGAAAATAATAGTGCTAGGTAAATTTTCTAAAAGATGTTGAGTTTTCCCTAATTAATTTGTCACTTAAAAAACATTAGGTAGGCATGTTATATATCAATGGAAAGGTAATTTTGTCTATTTTTCAAAACTGTATATAATTTTTGAAAATTAAAAAATTCGCGGAATACTTTTTTTAAAAAAAATTAAAAAATGTTTTTTATTCAGTTTTTGCGAAGATACAAATTTTTCAAATTGCAATAAAAATTTTATTTATCAATATTTTTTGATGAAATTTTACAGTTAGGTAGATTTTTTTACTCAAAATCCAAAATTAAATAAAAATTTCGAATTTTCTTATTAGAAATCCCGGAATTCCCAAAAAAGTTTTAAAAAATCCCAAAAATGGGATTTTTTGGTTTTTTGCCTATTATATCCATACCAGGGGCGGGGTTATCGAAACCCGTTACAAAATGATTAAGAACTTATTGGGTCATATAAAACAGGTCACTATAATTTGATATCGACTATGCGATTTGAGAATTTTTGCTCAAAATTTAATTTTCCATAAAAAATAGGGTTTTTTTGGATGGACCTGGTCCCCTCGGTATCAAAAATTTTTAGGTTTTGTTTCATTTATCGTATTTTATGTAAAGTCAGCTTTCCAAAAAGTATAAATTCTATATACATCTTCTTAGAAACTTTTTAGATAACTTAAAAAGAAAAAGATACTTTTTTCCCAAAAAAATGACAAAAAATCGCCTTTTTTTAATTTTTTAAATTAAAATGCCTATAACTTTGGACTCAGTCATGATTTTTACATAATTCTTTCACTGCTTGGTATATAAACTTGTTGTTAAGCAAATAAAAAAAAAAAGCGAAAATCGGAAATATTTGGACCTGCTATTATCAAAAAAACTAAAGTAAGGACGGTAAAAATTTTAAAATTTTAATATTCAAATGCGAATATCTCCTAAACTATAAGAGATAATTTACTGCTACGACGACATTTTTTATAGTGCTCGATGAGGAGATTCTATATACGAAATTTTTTTTAAATCGGAACTCAAATGAAGAAATAGGATCGTTTTAAAAATTTAACATAGCCGAGGTGTCCTAATTTGAGGACCCCCCGCCGGGCCCCTGGTTGGCCTATAAGGTCCAAATTCAAAACCTAAACTCGACAACACCTCCTCTTTGTGCATACCAAATTTCATTAAAATCGGATTAACCGTTTAGAAGTTACCGAATTATTTCCCTCTTTTTTTTTTCCTATACCACTGTGGTACGGTAAAACTATGAGAGGTATTAAGAGAAATGAATAGGGTTCGTTGAGAATACAAAAAAAAAACACAAGTTTGTTTTTGTTTTCTTTAATTAATGTTTATTAGGTTTTTGATACTCGATTAAGACTAACTCAATAATACAAAATTAGTTTATTTATAACTTATGGTTTTCTAAAAATAAATGCTTAATTGCAAAAGATATAAAAATAAAGAATTACCATTTTCCATAGTTTTCATGAAGGCAATTTTCAGTTAGGTTTTCGTAAAAGTTCTTAAGTAAAAGAAAACCTTGTTTTATTTCTTTAATTTCCAAGAAATTGAATTTACTTAATGTACATTTAGCTTCATTATTATGGATAATATTTTCAATGCAAGGGTCTTCAAATGGTTTAAGGTTCTTAGCTAAATTGTCAGTTATGTTGATATGGAAAATGTTTCGTTTCTCATCAAGTAATATTTGATTTTCTTTTAAATATAGTGATTTATTTTCTTTGTTAGGAATTGGTTCAAAAGTAATTTTAGAATAAGGGTTGGAGGAATATATTGGTATAGAAAGGATGATTAGAATAGTGTCTTCAAAATATTACATCAATTTTGATATTAGTGTAAGTCTCAAAGTCATCAATGAGTTGTAATTCCCGTTGGTCTGATATGTCCGTCGGAATGATACTTAATTTGCTCGTGAATATCACTTGACCGATATCGTTTACGTGGTTCCTCAAAAGGGTTATATCGTTACCGATTTGGTATATGTGTTTTAGAAAGGTTACTTCATCTTCCAGTGTTGATATTTTATTCTGGATTTCGTTTCGAAATTTATGTATATACCTTGTGACAATGGCTTGTTGTCGGTTAATATGCATTGTAACGTTTTTTATTTGGGAAGAGAGTATTTCGCTTATTTGGATAAATGAGTTTATTTCCATTGAGTTATTTCGCATGCTTTTCGTTAGAACATCAAGAGTATTCTTGATTTCTTTTTCATCGTCGCTGTCTAAATTTCCGGTTATATATTTTATTCATTTTCCAAGTCCATTTATAAGACCTCGTTTATTTCTAAAATGGGGAGATAAATTATTTACTTTGACTCTAAGTAAAACAAAATCATTTTTTATCGTATCCAATAGTGGTTTTGTATCTGAAATGGATCCATCTAATAGATTTATATTCTTCTCTATTATTTCAATAGAGTTATGGTAGTTGGTTACATTGATAAAATGGACTATCTTGTGGTAGTGGTCAATGATCTTTATATCTTTCTTATCTTTTATTGGGATGTATCCATTGTTGTTCGTTAGGTCTTGAATATACAGATTTTGTGAGTTCAGAAGGTGTATAATTGATATTAGCAGTATTATTCGTAGTAGTTTCATCTGAAAATAAATAGTTATAGAATTTATGTAATTTCTAATGTATCTTGGTTTTCGGAATTTTGAAATTGTTTTCTTCTTTTAATATGTGACTTATAGTATTTATGTCCTGTGTTTGTTATTACATGATCGTTATCCAACTCAGAAACTACTATTTTACGAAATTTAGAGTGGTTTTTACCTCCTCTCTCATCTTTTAAGTATACAAGTCCTGTTTGAATATCCACATTTTCTCGGGTTTTATTAAGTTTATTAATAGTATTCTCTTTGGCTTTCATAATAGATTCCCTGATTGATTGGTAGTCATCCTGACTGATAATTCCGTTCTTGAAATCAATTGGTTTTCTTTTGGTTGTGGAATGAATAGTATTATTATAAAACATAATGATTTTATATATTTTTTCTTCAACTGATTCTACTCCTCTGTTAGGGTCATGCTTTAGGATTCTTATATGTTCGTTGATGGTATTATGTAAACGTTCTACATCTGAATTCGAGGTATGGTTATTGTTTGAAGTGTAGTGAATTTCGATTTTTTGTTCTCTAAGGAATTCTAAAAGGGGAAGTGCTTTGAAACCTAGTTCGTTATCAATAATTATTTTTTTTTATGTTTCCAACTGATGATAAATATTGTATTAAAGCGATTTTAAATTCGATCCAGGATCTATTTTTTATTTTTATCGCTTGGGCATATTTGGAGAATTTGTCAATAAATGTCAGGAAAAGCGTTTTTTTCTAGACTATAAAATATGTCTGCATGAATTACTTCTCCTGGTTTCTCCGGTGTTTCAGTAATTTTGAATTTTTGTTTAATAGGATTTCTATCATATTTTTCCTTATTACAGATTTCACAATTATTTATAAATTGAGTTATTCGCAACTTTAATTGTGGATGATAGATTTCTGTTTTTAATTCTGAATAATTTTCGTTAATTCCTCTATGGTTATTTTTTTATGTTCCTTTTCTATTCTTTCGGTACTTTCTTACACATTAAGACCTTGAAACCGTTGTTGGTTTCAAAGTATTTGTTTATTACTTCTTTAAATTTTTCGGAAGTAGTTTTATCATGAATTAAGACTGCGTTAGTTTTATTTGGATTAAAGTGATTTTTTAAAATTGTTATAAGGGTTGGTTCGTCCAAAACTTTAGCTGATATTGTTTTCCTCTCGTTTTTAAAGATTTTCTCATTCTTTATTTTCAGTGAACCAGAGGTTGTTTTAACGATAATAATTTGTTGTCTATAGAAATTCAAAGGGTTGGTAGTTTCTATAATTAAACTATTATTTTCCGGTGTTGGAGTGTTATTTTCTTCGTTTAAATTTACCTCGATTCTAGATAATGCATCGGCGTTTCCGTTTAGGATTCCCTTTTTATATCTAATTTCATAATCGTATTCTTGTAATCGTAGTCTCCATCTTATCAGTTTTGAATTTGGTTCCTTTATGGAAAATAACCATTTTAAGGGTCTGTGGTCAGTTTCAATTAAGAATCGTCTGCCAAACAGATATGGTCTTAATTGTTGAGTCGCCCATACTATCGCTAATAGTTCCTTTTCGATAGTACTATAGTTTTGTTCGTGGTCGTTTAATGTAAGACTTGCATAGCAAACTGGATGTCCGTCTTGGGATAGCACTGCTCCTATTGCAAAATTACTTGCGTCTGTTTGTAGAGTGAATTTTTTATTAAAATCGGGATATATTAGTACAGGAGAATTAACTAATAATATTTTCAATGTTTCGAAACTTTCTTTGTATTCCGGGTCGTTTATATCGATACTAGCATCTTTCTTCAAGTATTTTGTCATTGGTCTAGCAATTTTCGAATAATCCTTTATAAATTTCCTATAGTACCCAGCTAAACCGAGAAATTGTTTGATTTCTTTTGGTGTAGTCGGTAATGGAAATTTTTGAACGCATGTTATTTTATCTGGATTTGGCTTGATGCCCTCTTCGGTTACAATATGTCCAAGAAAATTCGTTTCTCTTTTCAAAAATTTGCTTTTATCGAGTTGTATTTTTAGATTTACATCTTTCAATCTTTGAAATACATTAGTTAAGGACTCTAAATGTCCTTGGAGTGAGGTTGAAAATATAATTATATCATCTAAGTATACCAAGCAAATCTTATTAATTTGGTCTCCTAAAACATTGTTCATTTACCGTTGAAAGGTTGCCGGGGCTGTCTTAAGCCCAAAAGGCATACGAAGGAACTCGTAATGACCACCTTCAACACTGAAACCCGTCTTAGGTATATCCTTATCGTGTATTTCGATCTGATGGAATCCTTTGGCAAGGTCCAATGTAGTAAAGTTTTGACATCTTCCTAGTTTTTCTAGGATTTCGTCAATGTTGGGGATTGGATATTTGTCGTCAATCGTTACCTCATTTAATTTACGGTAATCGATTACAAATCTCCATTTCTTCTTACCACTAGCATCCATTTTCTTTGGTACGATCCAAACAGGTGCGGAGTAAGGTGAGTGACTATGTCTGATTATTTTTTTCTCTAGCATTTCTTGAATTTGCCTTTTCACTTCGTCTTTATGAACGTACGGATAGCGATATGTTTTCGTAGCAATTGGAATATTGTTGACTGTCCTTATTTCGTGTTTAATTGCGTTGCTAAATGTTAAGTCACTTTCTTCTGTGTAAAATATTTTCTTAAAATTTTTTATAATCTGTAGAATATGAAAATTTTCCTCTGTTATTTTATCTGTTTCTTGGGTTTGAAATACAACTCTTTTTGGTATATTCCCACAGACATTGATGAGAGCATTTATTTTGAAATTTTCTGCTTCATATATTCCTTCCATGATTTCAATATTATTGTTGGTTGTTAGTATTGTTTTGTATTTATATATTAAACCGTCTTTCTGTTCTATAGGTAATTCTACTTCATATATGCCGTCCTTTTCAAAATAATATTCCACGCCACTTGTGTTATATTTTATTGGGATTCGTTTTTCCCCAATTTCAATTATATTATCTTTAAGATTTATTATAGCCTTTAGTTGTATCAGAATATTGTTTCCAATTAACCCATCATAATAAGTGTGAAAGTTACATACCAAAAATTCTATTGTATTGTTGGTGTCACCAAGTTCTTCGAAAAGTGGAATAGATACTTTTTCACTGATTTGGATAGTATGTTGAAGTGTTTTGAGGTTCATAACATCAGTATTTTTCCTCCATATAGGATGGCAAATACCTGGGTTAATTATGGAGTGCGTTGCTCCTGTGTCTACAATAAATTTTAAAGTTCCCAATTTTGTTTTTACTGTTATATATGGTAATTTTCCGTAGAGGCTGTCTGCTGAAAATTTTCCACATTATTGACGTCCATTGGTTCCACGTCAGATGGTTGTGGTTGACCCATTTGATTGTTGTTGTTATATTTCTGACTATTCTGCCATCTTTGGTCTTGTACATTATTTTTGTAAGTATGTCTAGAATTTTCTCGACTATTATCGTTCTGTCGATAATTACCATGTCCTTTATCTGCTTGATATTTCTTTTTGTAATTATCTTTACCTGAATTTGATTGTGAAGAATTTGCATCGTTTTGATTTCTCTTGATTTGTTTAGTCTTTCCCGAATATATGTTGCCATCTTTGCCCATCCGGTCGTACCCATTTTCGTACAAGATGTCCATAGCAGCTTCCAACGATGTTGGATTCTGCATGCTAATATTGTTTTCATAGGCTCTGGGATTTTATTTTTGAAGATATGTAGAGCTGATCTTTGATTGTTCATTGAAACCTGGTTTGCGGCTCCACCTTCTCCTAGTACCATCACGCTTTTATTGTTTAAACGCCTTAATCTATATTTAATATCATTATAGAATTCGATTGTATTGGTCTGAAAAGTGACAGCAATTTTTTCTTTCTCCAAAGTTGTTCTGAAGGGTTCTCTTAATATCTTCCCAAGATCGAGCTTGGGTATTTATCTCGATTACTTCCTTCGCCCTCCCAACGAGTCTACTCTTAATTATGTCAGAGAACAATAGTTGCGATAACTCGTCGTACGTGGCAAGTATTGGGTATATTCTGTCTATCAATCTCGTAAAAGTCATTATGTCATTTCTACTCCCGTTGAATTGGGGTAAGCTGTTAAGGTACTTAATAGGGTCAAGGGTGATCTGTTGAGGGTTTGCCATTTTGGAGTGATAGAAAAGGAATTAAAGGAGTATGTGAAAAAATTTTTAGAAGAAGATAAAATTTAGTTCACAACAAGAATTTTCAGTTATGATCACGCGAGATATAAAACCGAATTGCCAATAAAAAAAAATTCCGATGGAAAATTTTTCGAAGAAAGCAAATTGATTTTCTTAAAATTATCCGTACAAGAAAAATATAAATATAGTAATATAGATGATAATAACAGTTACAATTGTAAATGTAAATTAATATAATTTAATACTAAACTTACGATGATAGATGTTTTTTTTTTCTGCTTTGATGTTGTCGTTCTTTAAATACTGTTGATGGTGTTGTTCCTTCTTGTTAAAGTTCCTTTATTATTGGCTGAATTGTTTCCTGTGGATTTCCACTCAGTTTACTCGTACTGTTTTGTAAAATAGATCACTTTTGATTCATGTTGAAGCCACTTTATTATTATTTTTTTTAAATAGGTATAGCTTTTTGTTTTATATATGTAGGGCAGAGTTATTTTATTGTTCTATAATTCACATAATTCAAAACAAAGTTAATTTATTGTTTTGATTTTATATTTTTTTCTTTCTTAATCCTTTTCTTTTTCTTCCTTTATAAAACAAATTTATTTTATTGCCTTATATTTTCACGGTCAAAACAAAATTAATTTATTGTTTTGATGAGTCCTAATCAAGTCTAACAATTTATTTTCACTTAGTTAAAGGATGTGACTACCTTTTTTATTTTCACTTAGTCAAAGGATATGACTATTTTTATTATTTTCACTTAGTCAAAGAATATGACTATTTTTATTATTTTAAGGAATTGATATTAACATACCAATCCCATCCTCGTTGCCAGAAATGAATAGGGTTCGTTGAGAATACAAAAAAAAAACACAAGTTTATTTTTGTTTTCTTTAATTAATGTTTATTAGGTTTTTGATACTCGATTAAGACTAACTCAATAATACAAAATTAGTTTATTTATAACTTATGGTTTTCTAAAAATAAATGCTTAATTGCAAAAGATATAAAAATAAAGAATTACATTGATATTTCGCTAGTCATTGAAAACAAAATTAGTAAGAAGTTTGTTTTAGGTTGATGACTTTAAATGTGTAAACAAACTGTTTTATACTGTGAAATATGCAATTTTTAATTATTAGGAATTTTGGTTTATTTTAATAGGTGAACAAACTGTTAAACTGTGCAATATGCAATTTTTAGTTATTAGGAATTTTGGTTTA
Source organism: Lucilia sericata (assembly GCF_015586225.1). Classification (NCBI taxonomy): domain Eukaryota; kingdom Metazoa; phylum Arthropoda; class Insecta; order Diptera; family Calliphoridae; genus Lucilia; species Lucilia sericata. Next base: position 16,052 of record NW_023994432.1, on the reverse strand, counting down.
TTTTAATAGGTGAACAAACTGTTTTAAACTGTGTAATATGCAAAATATCAATATAAAAGATAAAGTAATCATAATAGAAACAATATGTTATGGTATTGGTTTATATTATGATTTTATTGGGTAGTATTATAACTATTAAGCTCATTCTTTCTGTGTTTAATTCTTATATACATATATCCTTTATAATATCCAGTATAGAAAACTTTAATTTTTAATAATCCATTTAACAAAATTTTTTAAAGTTTGAAAATGGAGTTTTGGAGATGCTGTTAAAACAATGGCCCTTTTTTGTCCACAGACTAAGCGTTATCCAATTTGAACAAAAATTCGTACTAGCACATTTATGAACCTTATAAAGATAAACATAATGTTTTTTTTGTAAAATTTTTCAAAACTAACAAAAATTTTTTTATATTTACTTTTATATGTCTTCAGAATCACAAAATTCTCGGGGGAAATTTAATAACTCAAAACTTTTTAACCAATTTTGAGTTTTTCCATCTTTTTGGAAAGACAATTTTGTAGACATTACGATTTTGCTATGTGAAAAAACTCCAAAAAGTGCCATTTTTCCCATATAAACGCATTTACAAACTTTGGCGGCGATGCGCGGGCTCTTACCCTCAAAATAATTGAATATTATTTTACAGTCTTCCATTTGACGTTAAAATACAACATCATTTCACTATTAGAAGTTGATCCCAGCGAAAAGCCTATTTTCGACCCACCCTAATATACATACATTCATACATACATAAATACATACATACATACATACATACATACATATATACATACATACATACATACATACATACATACATACATACATACATACATACATACATACATACATACATACATACATACATACATACATACTACATACATACATACATACATACATACATACATACATACATACATACATACATACATACATACATACATACATACATACATACATACATACATACATACATACATACATACATACATACATACATACATACATACATACATACATACATACATACATACATACATACATACATACATACATACATACATACATACATACATACATACATACATACATACATACATACATACATACATACATACATACATACATACATACATACATACATACATACATACATACATACATACATACATACATACATACATACATACATACATACATACATACATACATACATACATACATACATACATACATACAATAACAAAATCTCACTAAAAAATCATCAAAATGCTTAAATTTAAATCAATTTTATTTAAAGAAAATATCTAAACTTATAAGTATAGTAATTTATAATTTTATAAATTTTAAATTAATTAACAATTTCTATTAGCAATAATTATCAATTACTTTTTTTACTTTTGTCAAATTTAAACACAAAAACATACAATATACTAAAACAAATTGCATACAATAACAAAGTCTTACTGAACAAACAACCCATCAAGTTTTATTGTTCAGTCGGCTTGATTTGTACTAACCAGTCAAACTAATTGTTTTGTTTACGTCCCTTAGTAAGAAAACGAAACCAAGAACTAAGCAATACGTAAACAGCACACGCAAATGTGTTTTTACTGTTCAGTCGTTGTGTTCAGTTCGGCTGAGTTGAAAAACTTAACATGGCCGCTGCTTGTGTGTGCGGCTGCTGAAGAAACACAAAACCACTTGCAAGATCCCTGCCAGCAATTTTGTAGTCGACTACGAGAAAAATTCACTTCTAGTTTACTTTTACAGAATGACTATAAGCTAACTACAATGTAATGCAGAGCTGTCCCGAAATTTTGTGTTTGGCAACGTAAAGAACCGACTTTTAAATACTAACTACAAGCTAACTATATTGTAATGCAGAAGTGCCTCAAAATTATCTGGAGAGAATTAATTGTATCTTAACATTTTTTCTCTTGTTTCTCTATTATTATGATCAGGGATGGCAAATTTGTTACGATGGTACTTTTTTTGATACTATTTGATGTTCAAAAGTACCGTGATACTCCCGAGTCTTATTTGATACTCTCAGGCCAATATCTCAACCTCCGGTTATCGTTTAGCAGGTGGATAGACTGCCGGTTAAAATAATTTTTGTATGTAAAATGTCAATTTATCGTTATGATAAAACATAATCAGACAATGAGAAAATTCAAATTTGAAATTCTAAGAATGTTTTGAAATCTAGTTTTAAAAGCCACTTTTTAGAAGTATGTTTTGCAAATAACCAATGCAGCTCATTTCGAATTTTTATCTTGATTGACATTATATGAATATTAATCTAATTAAATTCCATTGTTAATATTATATGAAAAAATTACCAAAAATTTCAATTTTGAAAAAATATTTGACTTTAAAACTAATTATTTCCAAATGATAGAAGCTCGAAGGACTCAATTTCTATCTAATATAAAACGATATGTTTTGAAATTAAGAATTCAACCATATATAATAAGAGAAATTTTTGGTGAAAATTATTTGGACTTTAAAGCAAATTACTGTTTCATGTCATGGATGGTCTTATGTATGGTCTCATGTGTAGAATTTGATATGACTATTGATTTTTTAACAAATGAACACCTATGTACATCGAATTTTAATTTAATAACACATATGTATATTAGAGTTCATTCTAAGATACCATTTCTCAAAATTTTTGTCCTGACGTCAATATTTGGTGAGCTGGATCAAAGGATAAAAAGGTCCTTTTTCGGGTTTTTATGTTATTTTTTCACATTTTTGACAAATAAACCATATGCAAATTTAGTATCATATGAAAGGTCCTTGGGAGACGATTTCAATGACATACACAAATTTGTATACAACACCAAAATGATTACAAATGTCGTAATTTTTCGGGAAAATTTTAAGTTTTTCATATTTTTACATAGAAATATATAATGTAATTAATTGAAATTATTATATTATAAACCTCACCTCACCTAAATATCACCGAAATGGTTTTTTCTGTTTTTCGAAATACTTTATATTTTGTATTTTATCTTAATATTTTAAACTCTATTTTGTCCCAGGTATTCTGTTAGCTATATTTATCTAACATACTTAATATGTACATCAGCATACGCGTAATTTCATTAGCTTTACAATGGTATATAACTCTTTATTCTATTATCAATCAAATTTTTCAGTTTAACTATTTACCAATGTCGGTTTTTTCTAAATGTTGATTTTTTCAATTATCGAATAAACCGGTTTTTTAACTTTTTAAAAGCCGGTTTCGAATACTTTTTTTGCTTTGTATTCAAAGATTACTTCAATTAAATTTTAAAATAAATAATAATACCTGTCTAAATTTTAAAATATTCGAGTCAAGAAACTAGAGTATATTTTTCTAAAGCACCTTTGGTTAAACTTTTTTGATTTTCCTAATAATTTAAAAAAAATTATTTGTAAAATTGATTGGAATAACTGTTGGATAAAATTTTATCAATCTTAAGATTATATTCCAATTACAATAATTAATTTGGCGCTGAAATATTATAGCAGTGTTGGAATGCCTATGAAAATTTACTAAACAGGGACTTTAGAATAAACTAGGATTATGATTCTTCCCAATTTTTTACATTAAAGAAATAATGTTTATTTTAAAAAATCAGTTCGTGTCATAATTTCTTTTCAAATTAAACTAGATGTTTTTATGTATAATAAAAATCCGTTTTCTCTGAATTTGAAAAATATCAACCGGTTTTTTTCAAATGTCAACTACTCGAACTACTCGAAAACCGGTTTTTGGAAAATGTCGAATAATCGATCACGGTATATATATACCTTTTCTACTTCTGTTGTTAATTATTTAAAAATGTCTAAATATGTGAAGGTGTATTTAAAAAATTAACAACTTTCAGCAAAAAAAAATATTTTAGTACTCTAAGATCCAAAAAAGTACCCTCTGAAATATTTTTTGATACTGAAACAAAATCTCATTTTCCATCCCTGATTATGATTTTATTTGTTAACTTTAGTAGACTGACTGTAAACGTACAACAATGTAATGCAGAAATGTTCCAAAATTTGGTATTTATTAACGTAAACAACCGATTTTTAAAGACTAGCTACAAGCTAACTATCATATAATGCGGGAGTACCCCAAAATTATGTGGAGGGCATTTTGTTTCGACATGTTTTCTCATGTTTTTTTATTATTTGGAATTTTGTTTTACATTTTTGTCATTTTCTTGTATACGTTGTGAAATTAGAGTTAGTAAATTGGAAAAATTAATTATAAAAGGTTAAATATTTCAAAACTCGGTCCCTAAATTCTGCTGATTAATACTGTAAATATAATACACTAACAGTTAACATTACACATAAAATTTAAAAATTTTTTTTAGATTTGGATCAATGAGAATCATGGAAATAATGAACAAATCATTCATAATTTTATGGATACCGGTGATATTATTATTTCCCCTGCAGAAAACTGATGTCTATTAATTTTAACGAACTAATATCATAACTTGCATTAAAGCGAAATGTAATTTAGATAACTAGTAGTTAAATTTTAAATATATTTAATTAAAATGTAATTAATTAATACAGTAGGGAATACAAAAGAAAACTATTACTTGACTTTTCTGCAACTAACTTTAAGTTAGTTATTAAAGAGTTACCTTTAAGCTAATTTTTTAGTAACTAACTTTAAGCTAATTGAAAAGTCATGCAGAGTCGGACAATTGACTACTGCGTAGGACATCGCCATGTTAAAATAGTCAGTTAGCTCCATTAAAAATAATCCAAGAATCAACCATAACTAGTTGATGAAAAAGTCGGCTTTTAATGCATTTAAAGTTAGATGAGTTGCTGGCAGGGTTATTGCAGCAGTGCGTTGACACAGTTGGCTGACTTCAGTTAGCTTGTGAGGGAAAAATAAATACTTGAACTTTCTTCAGTTCAGTCGACATTTAAAAAAATAAAACTAAATATTAAACCCTGATCTTTAGCATATGGTCGCTTAGCGGCCATCAGTGGCCAAATTGTACTTTTTCACTTTTAAAAATTGCATTTTAAGAAGTCGTTAACAATTAAGTCTCTGGCTGTAAAGATGATTTAAAATAACACCTTTTCATACATATCAATGGTATATTTGGTATCGAAAAAGAAAATTTTAAGAAATTTTATATTAAATGGTATATTCGTACAAAAAATGTTATGGTATTAAATTAGTTAGTTAGTTAGTTTGAAAGGAGGATGTATATACATCAAATCCGAAGAAATACACCTAGGCCTCTATCGGGCCTGTTGTGCGCTCCTTAATCAGTGCCTCAGGTGGGAATCGAACCCACCACCTCCGGTCTACCAGTCCACAGTGGGGCAGAATGGAAATTTTTTGGAAATAAATCTGGCATTTCTAAACGGCTGATCCGATCGGAATAAAATTTGGCGTGAGCGTAGCCAAGGAGCATTCGAGTTTAAGTTTTGAAGATGAACCCTGCAGATGCCCCAGGGACGGCGCTGTGGCGGCTCAAAGTAGGGTACCTACGACATGTAAAATTTTTAAACTCGTGCCATTTTTTTGTTTTTCACCCAAATACAAAGATGTTTATACTTTGTCAAAGCGCTCGACGAGATCTTGAAAAAACATGATTGGACATACTACTTATCTCTTATAATATCCGAGTTATAGGCATTTAAAAATTTAGTGATACAAAATTTACCATACCTTGGTCCGCCTTTTTTTGAATACCGGGCGTAATTTTGGACCAAATGGACTCAATTTTTTCTTGTTAGTTAGACAACAAAATTTCCAATAATATACAAAAAATTTCAGATCAATATCGTTTACAGATCCAAAAATATACGTTTTTTAATTTAAAAATTCAAAAAATTTTAGATTTTTGGCGTTTTTTTGCCAAAAATGTGTCTTAACTCTTTTATTAATAAAATAAAATTTTTATTAAGAACATATAATAATTTTATAGTTTTCTAAAAGGTATCTTTACGCAGAAGGCTTTGGCGTAAAAAACTTGTCCTATTTTTTGAAAATGTTGCCACTGCGTCCTTCCGAATATGACCTATTTTTTATCAAAACTTCAACTTTGGGCGACATGTTCTAAAATCCCAAAGCTGGGATCAGAAAACTGAAAGCAGTTTTGGAAACCTCAATATGTTTTCTATTTACTCCAAAAGTATTTTCCCAGCCCTGAAAGAAATGTGGACCCTATGGGCAAAAAAGTAAAAAATCCCATTTTTGGGATTTTCATTCCTATTTTTGGGAATTGCGGGATGCCCTTTGACCTTTTCAATTTTTTTTTTTGCATATTCTTATTTGAAATGTCAAATTTAACAAGCGTTGAAAATTTCATTGAGTTTTGTTCATAAATAAAGATTTTGTCATATATTACATATTTGTTTAATTTCTAAAACTATGATTTATATCAAAATTTTAATAGGATCGCAGATAGCTACAACAATTTAGTCCATATTTATCCCTTAATATCATTTTTTAGTTAGATATGGAAATTCTCGACCCTTTACAAAAAATTTCAAGCCAATACTCAATTACATTCAAAAATATGTTCATTTAAACCTGTGTCCTTTAATTTCATCTTTTTCATATTTTAGTATTAAGTATGACAGCACATATTTAAATCTTATATTTACCTATTTTTCTATTTGTTATAATTGAAAGGTCCTATTATGCTTAAATTTTCAAAAATGTATAACTATTTTTTACCTAAATTTTTTCGACAGATCATTTCGTTCTGTTTCGTTTATGATCATGTAGGTAAAAATATACAGGTAATGATAATTTCGATTCATTCACTAATAAGAAATATCAATGACTGAATTACAGGTTATATGTAGTAATATAGTCCTAAATGTTAATAGGTAGACAATTCGTAATTTTTTACTTTGGAATACCTGTATCGGAAATGACAAGAATTGGTATATAAGTAAACTTCTCAGATTTTAAGTACCATATTTAATAAATCTACAATGAAGATTACATTAAAGTACGAAGAGTTGTGTTCCGTTTTATGGAGTATATCTTCAAAAGGTCCAGAAAGAATTGAAGACATTTCAAATTATATAAAAACTACATATAGTAGAAAAGTAGACAAAACAGGCATATCAAAAATTGAAAACTTTTTAAAACTTTTTGATGTAAAAAGTAAGTCTGTGGATGGAAATCAAAAGAAATTTCGATTAAAATTTTGTAGTTGGATGGAAACTACTACGGAAATCTCAACTAACAACACATCAATAGGAGCGCCTTGCAAGTCATACGAAGACTTATGTTCAAGGTAAAAAAAAAGAGGGTCACACAAAAACTTTTTTCAATCTCAAATGAGGAAATTGCTGATACATTTAACGAAATGCTGAAAAAGGAAAACCAACATATGGATGTCGTACATATTGCAACTATTCTTCCTAATGCATCACCAAAACGACTTAAGCGAATTGTGGAAAGTATACCAACTCCAACATCATAATCAAATTTTACTGAAGAGGAAGCAATAGCGCTTATGTTGGAACTGGGTCTCAGTCGAAATAAGTACCAAATATTAAGGAAAGCTCTGCATGAAAAAGGACACAATATATTACCATCATACAAGGTGACCCAGGAAAAAAAAAAACAAACTATCCTACTAAATCAACAAAAAATAATGAAGAATTGAAAGAACTGAGAGCTTCGGAAAAAAGCAGAATCCAAGAAGAATTTAAAGTTCAGATGGGATTAAACATCGACAAACCACTTTCAATTTGCGGTAGTACAAATGACGGTAATACGTCGAGAAGGTTTTTTCGTGATTTTGAAATTACTTCAAAAATAACTGGAATCGACAAGGAGTTGCTTCGAAGAGTTAAAACTATTTTAATGGCACTGAATAGTAAACATAAAATTAATGAAAATCGATTTGGGGAATACACATCTGAAATTTCTAAATTACTTGTATCTCTGTATCCATAGAGGGAACTAACACCAACAGTACACAAAGTATTGTGTCATGGTCAAATAATAATTGAATCGAATATTCTTCCACTTGGAGAGTTAACAGAAGAAGCCCAGGAAGCGAGGAATCGAGATTTTAAGCATGTTCAACTATTCAGCTCAAGAAAATGCTCCAGGCAATCACAGAATGAAGATATTTTTAATAGTTTACTTCTATCTTCTGATCCTGTTCTTTCAACTATGCGAAAAAGATGGATTTGTTATGAAACTCTATCATCTCAAAACAAGGATGATTTAAAGGACTTATATTACCTTCTGGATATGTATACCGATATGACAGATTATTTTATAGAAAATAAGTAGTGTTAGGAATTAACTATATAAGTAGGTTGTAAGAATTAATTGTATTATGTTTAAGATAAACAGTTCAAATAAAAAAAGCTATTATACTAACTGATGATATTGTATTAAATTGTGTTTTATATTTCGGTGGGCGGGAAAGGTAATTTGTGTGGGGTGATTTAGGTGTTGTTGTGCGTGGCTCATAATAAAATTATAATTTTTTTTATTTTATATACAATATTATAATAAAATAATTAACTAAATAATTTTTAAAAATTGTCCAAATATTTTATTCAACACCAAATGTATGTTCTGTCATACTTAATACTAAAATATGAAAAAGATGAAATTAAAGGACACAGGTTTAAATGAACATATTTTTGAATGTAATTGAGATATTGGCTTGAAATTTTTTGTAAAGGGTCGAGAATTTCCATATCTAACTAAAATATGATATTAAGGGATAAATATGGACTAAATTGTTGTAGCTATCTGCGATCCTATTAAAATTTTGATATAAATCATAGTTTTAGAAATTAAACAAATATGTAATATATGACAAAATCTTTATTTATGAACAAAACTCAATGAAATTTTCAACGCTTGTTAAATTTGTCATTTCAAATAAGAATATGCAAAAAAAAAATTGAAAAGGTCAAAGGGCATCCCGCAATTCCCAAAAATAGGAATGAAAATCCCAAAAATGGGATTTTTTACTTTTTTGCCCATAGGGTCCACATTTCTTTCAGGGCTGGGAAAATACTTTTGGAGTAAATAGAAAACATATTGAGGTTTCCAAAACTGCTTTCAGTTTTCTGATCCCAGCTTTGGGATTTTAGAACATGTCGCCCAAAGTTGAAGTTTTGATAAAAAATAGGTCATATTCGGAAGGACGCAGTGGCAACATTTTCAAAAAATAGGACAAGTTTTTTACGCCAAAGCGTTCTGCGTAAAGATACCTTTTAGAAAACTATAAAATTGTTATATGTTCTTAATAAAAATTTTATTTTATTAATAAAAGAGTTAAGACACATTTTTGGCAAAAAAACGCCAAAAATCTAAAATTTTTTGAATTTTTAGATTAAAAAACGTATATTTTTGGATCTGTAAACGATATTGATCTGAAATTTTTTGTATATTATTGGAAATTTTGTTGTCTAACTAACAAGAAAAAATTGAGTCCATTTGGTCCAAAATTACGCCCGGTATTCAAAAAAAGGCGGACCAAGGTATGGTAAATTTTGTATCACTAAATTTTTAAATGCCTATAACTCGGATATTATAAGAGATAAGTAGTATGTCCAAGCATGTTTTTTCAAGATCTCGTCGAGCGCTTTCACAAAATATAAAAATCTTTGTATTTGGGTGAAAAACAAAAAATGGCACGAGTTTAAAAATTTTACATGTCGTAGGTACCCTACTTTGAGCCGCCACAGCGCCGTCCCTGGGGCATCTGCAGGGTTCATCTTCAAAACTTAAACTCGAATACTCCTTGGCTACGCTCACGCCAAATTTTATCCCGATCGGATCAGCCGTTTAGAAATGCCAGATTTATTTCCAAAAAATTTCCATTCTGCCCCACTGTGCAGTCTAGAACACTAACCACTAACATACCGCAGGCCACCTAACCTACCGGAGGCCAGGTATTAAATTAAATAAAAAAATTTCTTGAGAAATATATATAAAAACATAAACTTTGCTGCGTCATCTAAAGGCCTATACAATAAAAATGGGAAAACTAATGATAGCGTTATATAGAATAAAGTCTTAGCTTTCCAGGCATATTAAATTTTTATCAAAAAACTCATTTCTAAATATTTACTTTGTGCCAAGTTTACTTAAAGGAGACCGCAATGTGCATTCTGACGGAAGTTATTAACAAAAAACTCATTTTCCGGGCATATGTACTTTTGAATGGGTGGTATATGAAATTATGGACCGATTCTGGCAATTTTCAGCAAAAATCAAGATATTGTGTAGAAACGAATATATGATGACTTTCATGAAATTATCTTGCATAGTTTTCGAGTAAATTACATCAGAATGTGTAAAAAATGCTTATTTTTTCGGAATTGTTTTAAATTTTGATTCATTACTTTTCTCGATGTGAACCAAGTTTGCTCATTTTCAATACCAAACTGTACCGGATAATAGTGAATATTTTGGGTGAATTTGGTTAAATTATCGTTTTATTCGTTTTAACGTGAGCGTGTTTTACACAGACAGACAGACAGACGGGCATAGCTAAATCGAGAATTTCAGAAGGACCCAGAAAATAATACTTTGTTGGGTCTCAGATGACTATTTCTTGGTGTTACAAACGGAATGACAAACTTATATAAACCCTCTATCACCACTGATGGTGGTGGAGGGTATAATAATCAAAATGATTTATCTATGCACAGAACATACTCATGTCGAGTTTAATAATAAATTATGTGGCATTAAGTGGTTTTCAGAAGTGAACCTTATATGGGAGCCAGATATGGACCGATGCTGAAAAAATTCCTTATATGGAATGTGAGCAATTATTGACCGATGTGGAAAATGTTCACGGATGATTATACACAAAACAAATTCACGTCGAGTTTTACCCTGATAGCTTTATGTTGACCATAATATATATATATATATATATATATATATATGTATATATATTTCTTCTGATACCTCAATTTCAATAATTCAATAATTTCTTTCTGATACCTCAAAATGTGTAAGTGATGGTGAAATATTTAAAATTTCCGTCATACTTATTAAACTA